>NW_004524644.1:3170983-3202803 GCF_000260255.1 Octodon degus | reverse complement strand
CAATGATGTTCACACTTTTGTTTGGTTTTGGTGGTAATGGGGATTGGACCCAGGGCCCTGGCACTGAGCTACACCGCCAGCCTTTTCTTTTTTTAAAAATTTTGAGTCAGGATCTTGCTAAATTGCTAAGTTGCCCAGGCTGGCCTAGAACTTGTTATCCTCCTGCCTCAGCCTCTCATGTCACATTCTACTCCATGTGGCCAGAAATTATTATTTTAAAAATAAATTATTAGGTTTGTAAAATTATAATACTCTAAAAATGAAGTTTCTGATCCAATATATCTTTCTGGCCATTGTACATTTGTTAAAAATTGAATTAAATAATAAAGTTTTCTAGAACTTTTCATGAATAGTAGTGATAATCATCATAATAGTGATAATAAAAAGAATAAAATATTTATTAAAAACATACTATGTATATCTTACTTAATCCTCACAACAGCCCTATTATTATCTCTGTTTTACAGTTAAGGACAATTATGAACCACTTGAGTTTGCTCCTTATCTATGACCCGGAATTCTCTAAAAAGAAAAAAAAGTTGAGGCAATAACATCTTCCTAAATCACAGAAAGCATTTCCCTAATTAGCTTGAAAAAAACCCTCCAGATTTAGTTTAAGAGCTAAATTAAGATTAATTAAGCTAGATTACGCTTAAGAGACAAAAAACATTTTAAAAGGTCAGCACAGAAGGATGGCCTTCTTGGAATGTGCCGTCGTAAGTACAGCTCTGGTGACAGAGGAGGCTGGTAAGGTCTCTGGTAGCCCCTGTCTGGCAAGCGGGCAGTCAGCCTGACCCGCACTGCCCGGCCAGGTGTCCCCCCGGAGCACAGGATCCAAGGCTTAGGACGCAAACCTCTCTTTTCTCGCAGAGCTGAAAGTCCAAGAACAACCACCCAACACTTATAGTAGACTATATCTGTGGATGAAGTTCAGGGAGAAGTGGAAAACTGAGAAAATATGCCCACTTATTTTCCATATATCTGAAGTTGTGTAGGTATTGGAATGGGAGGGCTGTGGCTGGGGGATTTTATTTTTCTAGGCTTTTTAGAAGCAGCCCGTCTCAAGTGAGAAGCCCAGGTTCAGAGGTTGCCTGGGCCTGGGAAGGACGTTCAGGGCCAGCTCCTGAACTGTACAGAGGAGAGAACAAACCCTGGAAAGGGGAAGGCCCTCCAGGGCCCACACTGCACCCCGTAAGATGACTCGGAAGCTACCTCGCGCTCTATTTCCTGCCCAGGCTGCTCTGATAGGACCCGCAGAACCCAACCAACTCTGGAATTAGTGACAGCTTCTGAACTCAGGTGATGCGTGGCCAGGTTCAAAGGATTTGCAAGGGCCGGGGAGATGGCTCAGTGGAATAAGCGCTTCCCTGGCAAGCGCAAGGGCCTGAGTTCAATCCCCCGTTCCGCAAAAAAAAAAAAAGGATTTGCAAAAGTTCTTGACCACAGTTTTGGCTACCTTTGGATGAAGCAATAACACCGGTGTGCAAGATTTCATTAGGAAGATTTCAAAGCATTCAGTTAACAATTCATACCTGAGGCAGGTAGAAAACTGAAGCAAAGAAAGGTTAAAGGGATGAGGACGGGAAAGGAATAGTAATTATAATAATTAGTTTATTAAAAACAAACAAACAGGGCCAGGGTGATAGCTCAGTAAAATAAACGCTTGCCTGGCAAGGGCCTGAGTTCAATCCCTGGTTCCACAAAAAAAAAATTATAAAAACAAACAAACAGACAAAAACTCTGGCTTCTGAAAGTGAGGCCAGAGAGGCAAAAGGTAAAGTGAACCTCATTTCACATTTCTAGGCTAACTTTCCTCTGTAAGCTTAGTCTATAATAAATATCGTAACACACCAATGTTCTCAGCGGCACTGTTCATAGGAGCGCAACGGTGAGAAGACCCCAAATGTACATCAACAGATGAGTGGAGAAACAAAATGTAATATAAATGTGACAGAAGAACCATTTATTGAATATTCATTCAATGAATATCCATTCATTGCCATTAAAGTTCAAATCTCTTCTCAAGACCTGCTTACTGCCAGGAGCATCATGGTCAATCCACGCATGCTCATATCCACAGACACAGAGTCATACAGAGGCACACTGTCCCACAGGGGCCATCGCACACGCCCCCACCCCAAACCTCCCACATGGAAACTCCAACATAGAGGCTGTGGCCAGTGCAACCAGTGTTACGGGAGTCCCAGACAATCAAACACCCTGACGTACTGAGTCTCATCTTGACTCTTCAATCTTCACGATGGGGAATACGCACTTAGGATATTTTACCTGCAGAGAAAACAGTGCCATGTACTAGAAAGACCACCAGGCCCTGCTCACCCAACTCTACTTGGTGACCAAAGAGAGTCAGCCCCTGCGTGGCTATGCTGGTGGAGCCAGCGACTGCATATTGCACTGAACAGTGGGTGCCCTTAATGCAAATACATATAATTAGGGGCTCAATCGTTGTACCTTCCCAGGACAAAGGACATAATAAGCAGGATGTACCCTTTGTGACTTCTGAGGGAAGGAGAGCTTTTCATTTTTCCTTAAAAGAATCTATTTCTCATGAGGCAAAGAAATCTGAGAAAAAGAATCTTTTGAAACAGAAGTGGGAAGAGGGGAAAGAATACAAGTGTTGTATATGACAGCCACAACTCATCACCCAGACAGAGAGGCACCAGTCCTGTGCCATACCATCACCTCTACTCAACTGCAATTTAAAGTTTTTCACGGCCTTCTCATCTCTCATGGAACTGATAACCCAATCCTTAAGGGTTTAAAGATCTCCAGAGTTTGTGACGACAGACAACCTCTAGGGATCCTACCCACTGCCAACACACATGGATATTTAACATAAATAAGCTGTCACTTGTAAGAAGTCCACTGGACATCATTCCCTCGCGAATCCTAAACCCACATGTTAAGATCACACCAAGATATTTAGAGGCAAACATCCTTAGAATAATGTTGTGTTCCCAAAGTGCTTAATTAGCAGAAACACTATGCTACAGAGCTGTCCTTGAATATGCATGCATTTTAACCTCCATGTTATTTTTTCTAAAGCACACATTTTCCTCCTGCTGGATGGTCAGGAAATGATTGAACACAGAAAAGCCAACTCTGATAGGTGTTGACCTGCAAAATGAGTTGCATCTTTCCAAGCAGGTTTCAGTTGGTCCTTGGGGGTGAAATCCCCTTTCCCGAGCTGGATCGTTGGAGCTAAATGCCTCTTCTCCATTCATTTTGGGTAACTATGGCCTAGCTTTGCCTCAACTTTTAGGAAATATCTCCCACCAACCTCTTCTGCCCCTTCAAGTCTGTGTCCCGCCCTCAGCTCCAGCCAATTACATTCACAAGACTTCAGTGAGGGCATTCCAATTCAAACAAACCCATCCATTTGTGCAGCAAAAGTGGCCTCTGGACTTGCTTCACTGGAAGCCCACAGACCAGCATTGCATCCAGCACAGTTGCACAGACAACAAGGGTGATTTATTTACAACAACCACGTGTATCTGATTCATATGTCTCGCTCTGGGACGGCCCATCTACTAGTTTGTCCCATTTGAACTAACGTACTTGCACGCTGGGAAAGCAGAGAGGAGGGACTAGCATGGGGAAGGGGGCTGCACACACAGCCTAACCCTGGTTGCCATGTAATAATCTGTGACCGCACGCCAAGTGGGCCAAATGTCACTTGCTGCAAAGGTTTGCCTTGTACAATGGTTTTCAGTGGAGAGTGGAGAAGTAGCTGCTAGAATGAGTGACCATGTGGGGTTCATTAAAACTTGTGCATTTACCCATAGGAAGGCTGGAATGCTTGGGAAGGGAGCCTCAGTTCTCAGGGATCCTGACCCCCCCATCAGCAATGATACTCCACAGGAGAATGGCTGATGTACATCAGAAGGTTCCGATGTGGGCTCCCACTTAAGTGCAGCAAGCTTCTGCCTCCTAGCTTTCCCCACCCTGGGCCCCCCAGTTGTATTTATACTTTGAAAGAAGTTAACATGAAGCAGTAGTCACCTGGGCGTGCTCAATTTTTGACAAGCCTTAGTCACTCTGCACCCAGCAGAACAATTCACATTACATTCCAAATCCTGTGAAGATTCTGCCACACATGCTAACACTAAAATGCCAGTAGCTCCACTTACCTTCTTTATTAAGCCTCATAACCTCCCTGCTTTTTCCACCCTCTTTTCCAGCCTCTTCTAAATCTACATCTGTAGATGAAAAAGAAAAGGAAAAGAGAAAATGAGGAAAGAAAAAAAAAAAAAAAAAGAGGGGGTGGGGGAGAAAAAAAAAAGCCAAAGTCAAAGGGGGAGGGAGAGTGTTTATTTGCAAATAGATCGATATAAATACTGTCTATGAAAATTTTGCAAAAATTGAGAATGCAACGTTTTCTCCCAAGTCTGGGTTCCCATCTACCTGGCCCAGATAGGTACCAAAAAAACTATGCAAGCAGCAACAGAGTAGCCTTTTAAACAGATAGCACGGTGGGGCTGCGAAAGCCCACCCCGCGGGCTGCCACGGGGAGCAGGGCACGGACAGACAGACAGGCAGACAGACAGACGGCCGGCCCTGGCAGCCGGGCCTCCCTGGGCACTGGTGATCTGTCTCCGTGTGTATTTATTTGGAGAGAGAGGGAAAGCATGGAGGACACGGGGGCCACTCTTCTCTCTCGCACACACACTTTTTCCCAGTGGCTCTAGGTGAATGGAAAGGTTACAGGATAATAAAAGGAGGAGGAGACGGTGGGGTTCTTACTGTCGGAGCAGTGTAATTTGGCGGCGTCGATCCAGGAGGACCAGGGTTTGCCCAGAAACGCCTCCGGACTGGGCACTTTGCGATCCAGTGTCGCCATTGCTCTTCCTTCTTGTTGCTTTTTCCCTGTTCCTTCGGCAGCAGCAGCCGAGAGACACGGGATTCGAGAACGCTCCGACGTCATCTTCGGAACGTTCCGACATTGAGCGCTCCGCGCGGGGGAGGAGCGGGGGAGGGGCCGGCTCGGTGCCCGCCCGCTGCCCGCCCGCCCTGCGCGTCGCGGCCGCCAGGGGCAGCAGAGAGGCCGGAGCACGGCCGGAGGAGGGGCGCGCTCCTCGCGGGGCCGGGGACCCCAGTCCGGGACAGCGCATCCCAGCCGGCCTGCGGCCCCGCAGCCGCGGTGAGGCGCCCCTAGGGCTCCCGGAGGCCCCGCAGGGAGGCCTGGGGAGAGTTGCACCGGAGTCCGCCGGGGGCCTGGGGACCTGGGGCTGCAGACTTGCAGACGCCTCTGGAGCAGGTGGAAGAGGCTCCCGCGGCCGGCGACAGGGCGGAGCGGTCCTTCCCGCCCGGTTCTGCGGCCGAACGAAGGAAACTCGGCTGCCCGGCGCCCCCGGCTTGGCTCCCAGGGTCCCATGCAGTGCGAGGTCGCGCAGTCCGTGTGGCCGGGGTGGCGCAGGCGTCGGGTCCTGAGCGAACTCGCTGCGGGCTTCACTGCTAGGGAGGGGGCGCTGGCTTTTCTCGGGAGTTTGGATGCTCGGTGCTTGACTCGAGATTTTCCTCCTGGGGTGAGTAATAAAGACCCTGAAAAGGTCTTCTGTTAGCTCTTTAAAAGACAGAGGGGTTTTTTGTTGTTGTTTACTAGAAATACACGTACACCCCTCCCCAAATTTTCCCCCTCTACTTCCCAAGCACCCATCAGATCTCACTCCCGCTGTTCCCCAATTGTGCGTTTGCCCCATAGTCCAAACACTGAAGTTGCTTCACAAGGCGGAGTTCTGCCCTGGCCGTGTCATCCAATGCCGTGGCACTTGTCACCCTGCACTCCATGGCCAGTGTAGGGATGGGATGGGCGGTGAAACAGGGGATACCGAGCTGTCTGTGGCCGTGCTGTGCGGGCCGGCTTGTGTTTGTCCGTGTGTGAATGGGCTCAACCCTTTCGCACCCGGATGAATCTCATTTGCCTTTGCTCTTTAGAAGGTTCAGGCCTCCCTGAGGTGCTGCTGGGCGGAGCGTTCCCATTTGAAGGATGTGTGGTGCGAACGAGTATTTATTGCGTAGTGACCTCTTCCGCTATGCTGACTATTAGGCTTAACAGTTCCTTCAGCCCATCTGTTCAACTTTCCCACCAACATTGCCTGTCAGAAGCCAGCTATCCCTGGAGGGAGGCAAACCAGACCTTCCTGGAAGAGGGAAAGAGTGGAACTCATCAACTCCTTAAGGGAAATATGACACCTGCCCAGGGACTGGCCAGTGACTGAACTTCCTTTCGAGGTGAGTGGTATGGCTTCCACTTGTGCCTGTCCACAGGAGGAGCTGGTGCAGTTAAGAGTGATCAGAAGATGGGATCTGCTCTGCATCATGGAATTTGGGAGGGTTTATGATGGTAAGGTGTAGACCAGTCTTGCTAAAAGAAGGGAAGGATTTGCTCTCTGCTGGTTCTCTTTTGGGTAGCCAGACATGGGTCAAATTACTCACTGAATGCCAGATTAAAGAGTCTGGATTTTGATTGACAATAGGGTACCACCAACGGCTTTTGGCATTGTAAAGATAAAAGTGTGAGTTAGAAAGTTGTTCTGGCTGAGGTGTCCAAGACTTACTGGAGTATGAAGGTGGGTTAGAAAAGGAGCGCTAGCTGGGTGTGATGGTGCACCATGATAATCCCAATACCCAGGAGGCTGAGGCAGGAAGACTGCAGCCAGTCTGAGCCCAGCCTTGGCTACATGGAATTCAAGGCCATCTTGAACTACATAGGGAGACCCTGTCTCAAAAACTAAAGGCAGCAGTGTGGAGAGCTGGGGGCCTGACCCCTGGCAGTATGTGCAAGTGTGATGCTCCTCAGAGAAGGTGTCTGTCAGAAGGTGGGTTGTTTGGTTGGATTTTGGAGAGACAGACAGGCAGACAGACAGACAGGCAGAAATAAGCAATCACTAGAGCAGGGCCCTTTCCATTCTGCGCTCCTCTTTTCTCTGTTTATGATCTGTGTTGGTGTTTATTCCTGTCTTGTTGCACAGGCAGGGAAGGTATAGGTTACCCCCAGTATGGCTTCCAGTGAGCCCCATTTCCCAACGTTCCTGTCCTGTGTGATCTCCTCCCTTCTGGTACGGGCTGGACCTGATGACTTGGTTCTGACAAGTAGACGACAACAAACATATGAGATGTCACTTCTGAGGTTAGGTTACAACCACTTCTGTGGCTTCTCTCTCACACACATGCTCTTGGCTTGTTCTCAGGAGTGCTCACTGCCACACTGTGAGCTGCTTTGGGGGAGGGCTGTGTGGCGGGGACCCTCTGCTCCTGTGCCCACGTGAAGGAGCACCCTGGCCAGGTCGGACCCAAGGACCTGGGTCCCATAGGCTGTGGCAGCTGATCCTGCCCGTAGCCTGATGAGTACGGCCACTTTTGGGGAAGCAGTGCCTCAAGTTTCCAGGGTTCCCTCCTCTCCTGAGCGCCAGTGCATATCTCTCTAAGTAAATACAAATAAAAATTTAAAAATCAAGGATGGCTTATCACTAAATGTCAGGACTCCCTATCTCAGAGATACAAGACAGTGGCTCCTTATTTTAGCGTTAGCTTACTTTTGCAGCAATCTCTCAAAGGAGGCTATTATTTAGGACCCAGGGAATGGTATGATAGTGTCATTCTCTTCTAGCTGGCAGGCTTTGATAGTAAAATATGGACTGAGACTTAGTGAGACCCTGTCTCAAAATTAAAAAGGACATAGGGATACAGCTCAGTGTGAAGGTCCTGGGTTCAAATTCCGGTATTATACCAACGGGTAAAAAGTTTGGGCTGAAATCTAGTAGTGATTATGATTTAGTATTTCTATAAAAGACTTTGGATATATTGCAATGTTTAATTGGTGATCAGACACATATACATCATCATCATCATCATCATCATCATTATTATTGGAACCAGGAATCGAACTCAGGACCTCACACTTGCCAGGCAGGCACTGCCAGAACACGTGTACATTATTGCAGTTTGAGTGCTGTCCAGTATAGAGTTTCTACTCAACATTCCCCAGTTTTTTCCCTGACTGTAGAAGGTGCAGCAACTTTGTGACACCATAACCCACTTGTATTGAAGGATCACATGGCAGTCAATTACTTTGCACAGCCAGGAGCTACAGAGTAAAGAAAACATTGTTTATCAAACGACTAGACTTTTACACTTGACTTTGGGTGGAAATTTAGGTCAGTTTGTAGTAGTACTCAGATCAATGTAGTGCATGTATATTATTATGTACCCATTTATACTAATATCAGCTCTGTATAGGACACATTTATTACAGAGCCAAATTCCTTTTGGTTGTAAATGACTGCAAATACTGTAAGAGGACATAAGAATCTTACACATTCTTAACAGGGATAAAGTGACCTGCAAAACAGTAATTTACAGCATGTTAGTATAACGTTTGTGTGCTTCACTGTTTGGCAAAAGCATAACACCCTCATGATTAATGTTTAGGAAGAGAAAGAAAATATAAGCATTTTATTAGTTTATCGTCTTTAAAAAATGACAGAGTGGTTGGCTTCATTAAAAAGGAGACTTTACCGTAGAGCAAACCTTCCATGGAAATGAAGAAAATATGCTAAACTGGAACACCACCTGGTTCTGGAGCATCGTGTGTCTGACTTGTGTCCCGTATTTGCTTAGTCTTATTCATGTACTTCTTCTGCATAGTACAAAGAGATGAGGAGAGGGGTATTAGCTCTCTCACTTGAGGGCATTAAATGCCTGCTTGGGTTGTGGAATCGTGGGGTACCCTATATCCTTTCTGGGCTGTTTGTTGTTGGGAGTTACCTGCAGGCAGCAAGGAGAAAATGACATACTCCATTAAAACGAGGTGTCCATGGAATTGTTTGATGTTCTTTGCCTTAATTGAATCCATCTATTCCCTCTGCCACTCTTCTCTCTAAATTTATTTCCCTAACCCGCTCTTCCTGAGCATTATAATCTGAGGGGACATTCGTAACATGTGATGTTACTTTGTCTGAAAGCTCAGCATCTGGAGGCCAAGTGTTCTGTCCACCTTGCTGCCAGACAGCTTCTTCTGCCTCTTTTCTGCCTTCCCTGTGCTAATGGACAGGATGGGGATAAGAGGCTCCAGCAGTAACTGGAATAAGAAAGAACAGAGGAAGGAATCCAGACTTTTGCTTGTTGGTTTCCATAAGGCCCCAGACATGTGCAGGTCTGGATAAGCTTAGACTCCATCAATACATATAACCATGAAGTTGTCACGTGAACTTTGCATTCCATCTGGGACAGAGAAGCCCCAGTGGGAGTATGTGATCTGCCTAAACCTCCCCCAGCAGAGTCCTTTGTGACCTTGGGCCCTTGGGCTTCCCTGGAGCCATGTGGTGCTCCTCTGCTTCCTGATGTGGCAGACCAGCCCCACCCTGGCCACAAGGGTAGATGGGAGAAATGATGGACTCTGTCTGGGGTCGCTCTAGAAGATCAGAGGTGTCAAGTCCCCATCGCCTTGCAGTCCCTTTCTTAATCCTTCTGAACCTCAGTTTCTGCATCTGTTACATGGGTAGTAAGGCGCTTTTCTTGGGATTATTATCAGGATTGGGCCACAGGCATCAGGCTTGGAACATAGTAGAGAATTGTAAATGTTCACCAGGATGATTGCATTCATTATGCTGTATTAGGAGAAGACTTCTGTTTGAAGCTTCTGGCCAAAACTTTATCCTGACATGTCAGCATGTCAAGATAAATACCTTTTTGTTCGGGAAAGACCTTACTGTCAGACGAGGCAACTACCAAGAGCAGTCTGGTTGGGAACAAAGCTGCCTTTGTGTGACAGCGTCAAGTTATCATGATAGTAAGCAGAGCTAGGTCTCTACAAGGTATTTCTGTCAAAAAATTCTGTCAGAAAATTCTTATTTCTTTTCTTTTGTAATAGAAGCTTATATTGAATTCTAAAAATCATATGTGAACCAATTTTATTCTTAATATAGTAGAATATAGTAGTAGGGAGAAAGGGGAAATTCATTTGAATGTCACCTGCGTATCTGAATAATCTCCTGTCTCCAGGTCTGAAAGCATATTTGCATACTATTTGCTATTGATTTACTTTCCTTAAGCTCTATTGTTGCAAATGTAGGTGCTGTTGCCATGAATGTGTATGGGTTTTGTTGTTGTTGTTTTTTGTTTTGTATTTTTTAAGGAAAGGTCTACAGGTGTTCAGGGTCTCACTACTAAATCAGACTTGTAGCCATCCACCTGTTTACAGTCTCCCAAGAGCTGGTATTACAGGCACATGCCACCATGCCCAGTCTCAAATGCTGTCTCAATGTACCCCGGGGTGGGGCCAGCACGGCAGGCCCCAGGGTTTGAACCCCAGGCCCCTACATCTCCTTGCAGGCGCTTTAATCCACTGAGCTATTTTGTATATGTGTTTAAAATGTGAATCGCTTCATTTTGTGGGCATTTTTGTACAACTTCCCTTTTTTGTACATACACTATTACATGTTATAGTCTATGTCTACATCCCTCCAAGCCTCATGCACTCATAGATGGGACTTTGGCAAGGGGATTGGATTTGGGGGCTTATAACTGACTTGGTGTTAGGAGATGGGGTCTGTGAGGCTGCTCACCAGATGTATCATCTGGAAAGCTCTCCCTGCCTGCCTGACTCCTCCTTTCATCTCTGTTTTTCCTGGTTGCCACAAGGGGAACAGCTTTTCCTCTGCAATACCCCACCCCCACCGTGCTGTCCTGCCTCAGAGCGTACCATTCAAGAGCTGAAACTTCTAAACTGTGAACCCAAATACATCGTCCTTGTTCAAGTTGTGTCAGGTATGTTGTCCCAGCGATGGGGAAAGTGACTAATACAAATTTTGGTAACAACTGCCAGGTTGTTGGCTGTGAATATACTGACCATGCAGTTTAGAAACCTTTGGAATTGGTTTGCAAAGGAATTTAGAAAGATTTGAAAATGGCAGCTGGAGAAGAAGCCCAAAATGCTATAAGCCAAGCTTAGGCAGTTTCAGTTGGGCACAAGGACTCCATTGGCATTTGGACTCCAGGCCATGCGCAGTATGTTCTGGCAGAAAATTAGCCTACAGTTTGCTCATGTCTTGAGACTTTGTGGGAGACTGAGATTAAAGGTGGTGGGAGACTGAGATTAATTAATCTGGTGGAGGAAATTTCAAGGCAGCATAAATTCAGATTGTAGCAGAGATACTGCTTGCTGCTTTTAACCAGGTTCACTGAAAACCAAGAGCAAAAAAAAAAAGAAAAAAAATTCAAAACATTTCACTTTCCTTACAGAAAAAGAAAAGCCTGTAAAGTAGAAGCAGGGGAGAGCCTGGTTACCGAAAAGATTAGTGTGGAAAAATCCAAAACCCATAACTTTGGATTAGGACAATAGGAACAACGGTTTGAGGGTATTTCAGAAATCAGTGAGGCCTCTCCTTTTACAAAGTCAAGAGTGCAAGAGTGTGAAATTTTGCTTTGAGAAGAGGGCCCTATAGCACCTGTTTGAGAAGGTCTCATCTTGTTACAACTTGCCCCAGGTGCTGGGCGTGGAACTATGGGATTTAATTTTTGGCTTGCTGTGTTTCAGTCTTGCTTGAGTCCCATTGGTTTCCATCCCTCTAACCTTTCCTCTTACAAGGGTGTGTGTCAGTAGTGTTTAACTTCTTTTTGCTATGTACAGGGCTCTTAGCTAAAAGTTTACCTTTACAATGGGAACAATGGCTTGAGGGTATTTCAGGAATCAGCAAAGCCTCCCCAAGTATCAAGTTCTCTTGGAGGAGACTTTGAACTTGGACTTTTCAGCAATGCTGAAAAGGTAAGACTTTCATTGTTAGAGATGGATGAAATACATTTTGTGCCAAGAGAGGTAACAAGTGTTGAGGGGTGGGGCGCAGGGGCAGAATGTTTTGGCTGATGTCTAAATTTCCTCCCAGAGCTCCACGTGCTCCTACGCAGCACTTTTGAAAAGTGATTGGATTGGGAGGGCATTATTGCTGGCTTGCTGTGATGAGGTGGTCTGGGTAAAGAGGTGGTCACTGGGGATGTGACCCGGAAGTACACGGCCCTTCCCTGTGCTTGGCTGCCGTGAAATAAAAGCACTCCTCTGCCACACTTCTCTGCCATGCTGCTTCTTCTTTGGAACCTCCTGGCCATAGACTAAAGCATGAACCAAACTGAACCCCCTTTCAGTTGTGAGTATCAGGTACAACGGGACCTCAGTTCATGAGCTCAGTTTTCTCCACGATTCTAGTTGCAAACCCAATCAGATTTCCCAGAAGGTTAACATTGAACCTAACCGCTGAATTTGATTTGTGCTTTGTCCAGCATGCTTGGCAGTCAGAATCATGGAAAGTGTCAGGTTCACGAGCTGAGGTGCGACTGTACTGTATCCCACTGATGAAAATAACTACAATAGCATATATGTAGAATGCCTTGTTCTTTTTAATAGCTGCATAGTATTCCATAAAACTATCCAGAGCCTGTTTATTACCTTATTGATGAACATTTGGGTTTTTGGTTTTATAAAATTGAGGCAGTCAACATCTTTATTTTTATATATGCTTCCTGGGCACACAAGGGAGTGTTTCTGCCCAGAGGTAGAACTGCTGGGTATGTGCCTTTTCCATTTTAAAGGTTCTGCCAAATTGTCTTCTGACACAGCTGACTAATTTATACTCCCACTGGCAGTATAGAAATGTGCCAACATTTTCAAACATTATAACTTTTGCCAATATTATGTGTAAAAAATATCTTATTTAATTTTTATTTTCCTTGTTTTTAGGATATTTTTGAGTATTTTTTTAATGTTCATTATATTTTTCACTTGGCAAAATACTGCTAGTATCTTTTAGTGATTTTTTGTATTAGTATTTTTAGATCTTTGTATTGATTTGTAGGAATTCCTGACACATTCAAGATTTAGATCTTTTGTTTGGTTTAAGGTTTAAAGTAACGTAGTTTTCCAGCTTGTTGTTTTTCATCTTTTAATCTTGTTTATGGCATCTTTTCCATACCAGTTTCTCCTACTATTCTAGAGTTGGATAGGTCTTGTGTGTGTGTGTGTGTGTGTGTGTGTGTGTGTGTGTGTGTGTGTTTTGAGACATCTCTTCTCTGATTAGGTAAGCTCAGGGACTGAGGTTCGATCCCCAGTACCACATGGCACACTGACCCCACCCTTTGGTGCACTCAGCTGAGCCAGCCACTGAGACCCAGAGTGGTGGCGCACATCTGTAATCCCAGTGCTGGGAAGCCTATAACCTGGAAGATCACTACAAATCTGAGCTGCATAGTGAGATCCTGTACCAAAAACATTGAAAAAAAAAAAAAAAAGATTTCAGGGTCACTGTCTTAGTTACTTTTTACTCATTGCTGGGACAAATACCCGACACTCAAAATGAAGGAAGGAAAGGTTTATTTAGTTCACCGTTTGTGGAGGTTTCAGTCCATGTTCCGCTGGCTCCAAGGCAAATGACAGCAGTTTATGGCAGCAGAAAACAATGAAGAGCAGAGGAGGAGCTGCAGCTGCGGGGGTCCATCAAGCCTCTTTCTTCCTTCTGCACTGACTGCAAAGACTGGGACTCCACTGCAAAGATCCCGGCTCCTCCCAAGCGGCGCAGCTGCGAAGATCAAGCTCCTCCGAAGCCCGGGACTTCTCCACAGGACGCCCGGCAGGGCGGCCAGGAAGCCCTCCTCTACTCCCTTTTATATACACTTTTGTGCTGAGTCACTCTGGGGCAGCCCATGGCCCTAGGGTGGAACCAGTGGCACGCTACGGTGGGCCTGAGGCCCCCATGCCCGAGCTGCAGGAGCTGATTCAGCCAAGTTGACACAATGTGTCAACTACCACAGTCACAAAATATTTTCTTGTATTTCTTTTAGTGTTGTATAGATTTTTGTCTTATATATAGATCTCCAAGGGTGGTGGTTGTTGTTAATGATGTGAGGTAAAAATTAGTCTTTGATCTTTTTCCATCTTCCACTTGATCTTCAGTGTCACACAAGATGAGTCACTCTCCTCCTGTGGAGAGAACCGCCACACCTTCCCAATTTGCGATCTTGTTCTGAATTCTCTTTTTTGTCTTCTTCGATTTTTTTTTCCTGTAGTAATTCACACTGTTTCAGTTTATTCTTATTTTGTTTGTTTGTTTGGTTGGTTTTTGTGGGGGGTGTTACCAAGAATTGAACTTAAGACCTCGTGTTTGCCAGGTAGATGCTTGTGCCACTGTACTATATCCTCAGCCCTTTTTCTTGTTTTAAAATAGGCTTTGCTGCCCATTAGGAAACAGTGTTTCCTGTTCTACTGTAGATTTAGATAATTGTATCTCAGAGTGGCTTTTATGCCCGAGGAATCTGTTTCTCGTGGCATTGTTCAACATTTGCCAAACCTGACTTCACTTCCTGTCGGTGGGGTACCACGAAGAGGGGCCCAGTGGCTACTTCCGGCTTAGATCTTGTTGAAACGTCCCCCAGGTGTGGTGATTTCCAAGCCAAATCCCTCAGACTTAGGGAAATATGCTGTCTTCTGAAAAGGCCAATCCCTGGGGATGCTGGGGAATTTCCTAGGTGATCTGAACACTCCCATCCTACTCTCCTCAGAGGAGAGGAAAGACTTGGAGCCCTAGAGGGGAGCTGGAGGACAGAAAAGATAGCCCTGGCCCTGAGGAAAGGACTGAAGGTTCCAGGGTCAAGTGAGGCAGGTGGACTCTGGCTAAGAGCCGGCTGCTGGGGCTGCAGCAGGCTTCCTGTCTGGGACGCCCTAGGCATGACTCTGGAGTCCTTTGGCCCCAGTAGTCAGTTGCAGGGTTTTCTGTGTTATTTCTTTTGCTTCAGGTGTGTTTACTTAAATGACCAGGTCTATGATAGGTCTATTATAGGAACTTATATTACAGGCTCACACTTGCCTGGGATCCAGGCTGCGAGTTTCCACTTCCACTTCATGCCAGCCGCTTATGCTAGCAGCACCATCATTCCCGGAAGCTCACTTGCCAAACCACGTGGGAAGTGGTATCTGGGCTGCCTCCTTGCTCCCCCCTCCCTCTAGTGCCCCCTATGGGAAGAAGTCCTGAAGGGTGAGGGTCAAGCTTGCATTTCGTTATGAGCCTACACACAGGACGCTAGGCTGTGTAAGTCATGAGACAGGCATAGAGGAACAGAAAGTGCAGGTCCCCTGTGGGATGAGGCCAGCTTGCTCCATCCGAAGGGTGCTTCCAGGGCCCCAAGTGTTGTAGATTCCCACCTGGGCCAGTGTTTCACAGCCATGGCCAATTCTGCCACCTCCTTCTCCCAGGGGAGATTGGGCACGGCCTGGAGACGCTGTTAGTCGTCCTGACCAGGGGCAGAGTGTGTGGAAGCCAGGGTCCTAGTGGGAAACACAAGGTAGCCTCCCCCTCAAAGGTTCACCCCATCCCTGGTGGTGGTGATGGGCTTGGGAAGCTGTGGTGGAACCTGGTTGATCACAGGTTGTCTTTCTCCTCCTCTCACTTGTAGACCACAAATGCCTGACCCTCTATCTTACAATGTGTTATTATGTGATATTCAAATAATGAAGTCAGCTTTCCCATCTGAGTCATTTACAGATCATTGCTTTTCTACTCCGGTGGGAAGTCTGATCAGTGTTAAGACGCTCGTCGTGGGTAGCTCTTATCGCTCCCAACTTACAGATGAAATTGAGACTTGCGGGGAGCACAGCAAGGCTCCCTCTCACTGGTTTCTTATCTTCCCACTACCTGCCCCGTGCTGCTGTGTACGTTGCGTACTGCACGATGGTGCCATTTCTCAGGGATCACTATTCACGTCGCAGACATCCCAGATGTGTTCCGGTAATTTTCCTGGTAGATGGCAGTGAAGTGGCTTATTTTGGCAAAGTCAGGAATGTAAAGACTTTATAGACACTGTTTTCTAATGGATGGCAGTAAAGCTTCTAGAAAAATTTATGCCTCTTCCTAATGCTCACTGTGGTGTTAACTGGTAGCTTTGCATGTGTTACTGCCTGGGAGTTTTCCTCTTTGCCTGAGTAGGAGTCAGCCCTCCTCACTACCCGTGGTACACTGGTACTCGCTCTTGTAGAGTGGTGTAGGCCGCAGAGTGTGGATTTCCCAAACACGGCTTGTGCTGGAGAGGTGCAGCACCTTGAGATTGGGGTCATGGGACAAACGGAATGGCTTTGCTTGTTCACACTTCCTTTGGAGTTTAAGCCACCCCACACTTGGGCTGCCACAGAGCAGGCAGTGGGAGGTTGCTCGCAGCCAGGCTGCTGAGTGCCAAGCCGTGTGCTGCGTAGGTCTCGAGCAGCGGCAGGTGCTGGGCTCTAAGGATGGTGGGGCGAGCGCTGGAGCGCTGACCCACTGATAAACTCCCTGGAGGCCCCTCAGATATGGTGACAGTCAAGATACAGGACAACATCACTGACGGGTGGGGGACCTTTGTAGAAGTGGTGCCCCCTCACGCCCCCTTCACAGTCAGGACACCGCCCCCCACAGCACTGTCCTGTGCTAGCTTTCCTGTGAGGTCACATGGGGAATTAGAGGAGAAAGGCTGCTGCAGTTGCTTCTCTTGAAGAGGCCTTCATTTTTTCATTTATGCAAATACATTGGCATTCAGAGAATTAGTCTAATAAGAAACATGGTCTCATATAATGCCTTGTAGCTACCCCCGTTGGGTTGGAGATGGAGTGTGTAAAGGAATTACAACCCCATTTTATAATCTGAGTAAGAGAGACTGGCAGATTCGCCTTGCCCGGTGTGTGCCCGTGCCCTCAGTTTCCAGTGAGAAGCTCCCCATTCCTTGGGGGCGACGCATGTACAGTGAAAGCAGAGTGCACAGGAGGCGGTGGCCCTCATGAGGCGACACGCAGATGCTGGGGGCCACAGAACAGGACAGGCCCCTGGGGCAGGAGCTCAGGCCTGGTGCTGGGAGGAGAAACCTAGCCTGGGCTCTGACAGGCCTGAGGGTACTCTAGCTGGTGGCAGAGTGCCCCCAGAGCTGATCTAGGGGGACAGCGCCATCTCAAGGATAGGCCTGGGTCACAGAGATAGTAGTTTCCTGGAGGAAATCCCTGAGGGCTGCCCCCGCCCCTCAGGAGGCTCGCAATTGAGCAGCCAAAGGCACACAGCATTTCCAAGGTTGGAATTAGCGTGCGATCAGAGGCCCTGGCGCAGCCCTCCACCAAGGGGTCTATTTCTTTAAGAAATATTTTTTTTTTATCAAGAATGAATTTCTAAAATTAGGTTTCTATCCGTCTGAATGAGCTAATTAGGTGAGAAAGCCTAACTTTTAAAGATTCTGTAGGCTTCTGGCTGGCATTTAAAAAAAAGTGGCAGATGTATTCGAGCTGAAGAGAACGCAGAGTTTGATAACTGTGTTTAAAAACCACACTTGATGGTGCTGATACAAAGAAGGTCTTGGGGTCTGTAGTTTGCACCCCAACATGGGATCACTTCCAGTGGTCAGGTGAGCATAACCTGTATTTTAATTGGACTGACAGCATGCCTGGGGTGATCCCCAGAGCCCCAGAGGATGCTGGTCATATCAGCACAGTGTGAATCACTTCCCCTTGCAAACCCAAAAGTGCTGGGCTTGGACGACAAATGCCGCAACTGCCCTAATTCTGAGGGATGCCCTTGGGACCTTTGGCTCCTTCCGTGAATCCTCAGGGGCCAGAAGGGATGCTCTTGGCTTAAGGGCATTGGCCCACACAGGCATTCCATATTTCTGAAGTGGTCATATTGTTTTGCTTGCATATAAAACTATCATTGCAAAAAAAGTGGGAAGGGAAATGGCATAAATAAAAGTTATCATAAACCTAGAAGTAGGTGTTCACACTTTGATTTATGTGTATATATATATATATGATATAAATCATAAATATTGCTATCCTCATATTGTCTATTAGTCGTATATTTTATATACTTTATATTCTCATTTTCCAAACCAAGTCATTTTTACAGAGTAGCATTCCATGTACACATACCATGGATATATAAACGAACTATGTAATATTTAGAATTATATAATAATATAGTTAACATAGGTCAATATAATCCCTTTTAAAGACTATACACTATTCCAGTGAGTGTTTTTTCTTGAGCAATAATATATATATATATATATATTTAGCAGTTTCCACTTTAATATCAAAGGATCCATGATAATTTCAGTTGAAGGATGACACAAGACTGATTGGACAGTAATATTCAGTGAAATTCACTTCAAGATAATAGAGCATTTTATAATATAAAAATAATTCTTTTAATTAAAAAGAGTATGCGAGAGGTCCAGGGTGTATCCTTAAAGCAGTATGAAAGTACGAAGGCGGAGCCACATCTGGACGCGATTCAACAAGCCACAGGGATCCTAAGCCTCATAGGGAGTTGGATACACGATTTTTTAAAGTTTTAAATAATGCAGCTGCTCTTGCTCTCAGGTAAGATGCATCTGAAGGGAGGCTGCAGAAACTCTTAACGACTTGGGGGTTCTCTGGAAGTGACGTACACTCTCGGCGCTTGTGTATGTACAGGGAGGACACCCCCAGCAGAAGCGCTGGGCTGCTTTTTGCACAGGTGGTTGCCCAAACCCATCTGCAAGGGATTTACATTTGCAGTCACACTGAGGATTCAGAATTAGAACTTGGCCCATTTCCATCTTCTCGCGATTCTCAGTATGCTTAAAATGCCCAGATTCCCCAGCATTGTATCTCAGGCAAGGCTGAGTCATGTTCCTTGTGCCGTTTTGAGGAATCACTGAGTTGGCCTCCCCTGGCTTTCCTGGGGCCATGGTGTAGGAGGGCAGTCTCTCGGCAGAGGCTCCGTGTCCTCTGTGCTCTGGGACCCCAGGACCCCCGTGGCCGCCTGAGGACTGCCCCACTCATGTCCACTGGCTTCTGGTGCCTTGCACACACATTTTACATCCCTGGAAAGCAGGACTTCCTCTCGCTTCTGCTGTCGCCACCAGCCCAGCATCAGCTGTCCATTTGGCCACAAGCTTGAAACCGCTTGTCCTCTCGTCCATCTGGACGCCCAGGTGCCCGCCCGCCGCCCACTACCGAGCAATAGTATATTTAACTAATACCTAATTACAGGCCTTTAGGTTATTTCAATTTTTAAATATGTTTATAACAGTGATGTAATAAATGTTTTATGATGCTAAATCTTTTTGTACATTGACATATATTCTTTTTTCTACATGCAGAACTGCCAAATCAAAGGGGATATACACTTAAATTTTTTTTTTTTTTTTTTTTTTTTTTTTTTTTTGAGACAGGGTCTGTGTATATAGTCCAGGATGGGCTTGAACTCACTGTGGAACCCAAACTGGCCTCAAACTCACAGCAATCCTCCTGCCTCGGCCTCCTGAGTGCTGGAATCACAGGTGTGTACCACTATGCCCAACTTCAAATTGGCAAACTTGATTGGAACGTGTGAGAATTCCCACTTCCCCATGGCCCCTTGTGTGCTGTACCAGCCGTTCTTTCTCATCTTTCATTCTGAGAAAGAATTTCATCTTCTGGTCATTTTCAGTCAGATCTTTGGTTAACAATGCTTTGTATTTTTTTTTCTCTTATTTGTAAATTGCCCTCTTTTCTATTAGAGTGTTGGTCTTTCTCTTATTGAATAGTAAGAGCTACTTCCATATTAAATAAAATGACTCAGGTTACAAATTGCAAGGTTCTTTTCTTTTTGTTATTTGTCTTCTATTTATAGATTTCTGTGTGTGCATATGAATCTGTGGATTCGGAAGCCGTTGTTCTCCTGTAATTATATCAGCCTGTTCCTTTATAGAGTTAGGAGCTTTATGAGGACCAGGTTTTCAACAGCACGTGCCTGTGAAATGTTTGCAGTGTCCTCTGACACCTGTCCCCTTTTGGAATAGCCCTTGTTCTAAGTGCTGGCATCAGAGAGGGCTATGGCATCACTTCTGCTTCTAATCTCTCAGAAGGGCTTAGTCACCTTCCGAATTCACAGACAAGTCACTGCAAATGGGAATTGGTGCCACGTGCTCTTTCACTGGGCCGCATCCGCATGCCTTCCTCATTCATGGAAAGCTGTGTGGAAGTTGGAAGGGACTAGTTGGTGTAGATGTTTTGCAGGGTGAATCATATTGTCCCATTGATATGCTGGAAGTGCACTGATGTGTTCTCAAAAAACTGTAGCACCCACCCCAGATGCTAATACATAGTTAAGAAAATGCCACAGCCTGTTGCAGCTGCCCAGTGACAGCAGCTTTCCATGCAGTGGCACTCCCTGAGGGGCAGCAGGCCAGGCAAGCCACCTCCAGAGCCAGCTGCACAGGGCCATTGCAGGTGACCTCATGTCTGGGCCCTGGCTCTGGCGTGCCTAGCTGAAGCACCTGCAAGCTCTCAAGATTTCTGTATAAAGCACTGTCCTTGGGCTCTGCTGTGCCTGCTTAGCCCTCCTTATACCAGGGGCAGAGGAAGAAGAGAACCCACTACACTTACAGATCTCTAGACACTTCCTTGGCTGTCGCTACCAATTCCCCCCCCTATCAGAGTCTGCGGTAGGGGAGGGAGAGGGCCACACTTGTGCCAGCGTCCAAGGTGGAGTCATGGAGACTCAGGGTGGAGTCTGAGCACAGCCTGAGGGCCCCAAACGCGGTGCTGAGGGCTTCTTACAAGCACCCTGACTGGGGTCCGGGAGGAGACCCGAGGTGCTGTGCTTTATGAGGAAGTGTTGAAGAAGAGCGAGACTAGCAGCTAGAGCAACCCGCTGCCACCAGCATGGAGCCGGCTCTGTGGTGCACACCTGGGCCCTCGACCTAGGGTGTGGGGACAGTCTGTCCTGTGGCCTGAACCTGGGCTGCTCGACAAAGTGCACCACAAGTCTCGTCACGTAGGAGAAGATCAGTGAGTTTCCCCTCTGCCTACTCAGGGCCACTCGGTCTCCCTGTCCCCCGCCTTTCTGTTCAGTACCACAAAAGCCAGACAATGAGTTAGCTGCAATACCACTCTCCTCAGACTGTCAGGGAGGAAGAGAAACCAAATATGGACCAAACCCAGGTCTTTTTTGTGGTCAAAGCTCACTGGGAAGTAAACTTTAAGTCTTGCTACCCACTCAGCAATCTACGTCCCCGCCAGTGGCTGCTGATAAGATGGAGCCCTCACGAGGAGATAGCCTGAGAGCTGACCCTAACTAACAGATGGCCACCACTACTGACGAGCTGGATCTGAGTTGGGCAAGCTGGCTCAATCACAGGAATTATGAGTCCATTCTTCTCCCTTTTCATGGTGTGGGGATGCGGGTGATAGAATAGAACATCTCTATTTTCTCTCTCAAGAAGTAGTTGCCCAGCTCTCCTGTGTTGCAGGCCTTAGCAGAGAGTGAGAAGGAGGCACTGGATGTGTTACATCTTGATTTTGCAAGGGTGCCTCATGGAGTCACTAAAGACATCTGTGGGAGGCTGATGGTGGCCCTAAAGACATCTGGTCCTAATCTCTGAAACCCATGAACATTACATTACACAGTGAAGACTTCACGAAGTCTTCCTGGATGTCGTTATATATACCGGGAACTATGATGGAAGCTGAGGGAAGTTCTGTGGCACACACAGAAGAGGAGAAGATGTAAAGGGGGAACACAGAAAGATGGAGCGATGCCAGAAGGAAAGAGTCCTCACACAAGGGAACAGCACAGCCACCAGCCACAGAGCACCATGGTCAGGAAGCGGAAGAAGCGAGAGCCACTGGGGGGTGTGGCCTTGACTCTGCCCCAAAGAAGTGTGTGCCAAACTTCTCACCTCCACAACTGTCAGAGAATAAATTTGTGTTTCTCTAAGCAAAGTTGTGGTTCCTGGTCACAATAGCCGCAGGGCCAACTTTGTAGGTATAGTGGAAGCCTGGGTCTAGAAGACAGTTCAGGTGAGTAGAGTCACAGCTACCTGCGCAACACTCACTTGAGAAATGCTTACTGAGTGACTACAGTGCTCCAGGCACAGGACAATAAGCTTGCTATGTTTGAATAAGGCAGACAGTATCCCTACTGATGCTGTAGTGGGAGGCAGTGGGTAAATAAAAAGTGTAAAGGGGTGATTTTAGCTAGAGGTAAGTGTTTTCAAGAGAATTAAATAAGGCAATGTGGAGTTCGTGGGAGTAGGAAGGCCTTTGTGATACCATATTGTGTGGGCTAAATCCTAAATATCAAGAAGGAGTTGCCTTAGACCAAAGGCTTTCCAAGGGGAGGAGGTTTCCAGCGCAAAGGCCCTGGGCTGGGAATGAATGTGCTTGAGAAACAAGTGGCAGGACCAGTATGTTGGGTCATTTTGATTGTCAACCCAATTGAATTGAGAAGTGCCTGAGAAATTAATAAAGCACAGTGTGGGTGTGTTGGTCAGCTGCATCCAGAGCCCCTTAGCATGGGGGACTGAGCAAGGAGCTCCACCCCAAATGTGGCTGATACCATCCAACAGGCAGGAGGACCAGATGGGACAGAAGGGGAAGAAGGCGGAGGCCCACCGGAGCTTCCCCTCCCCAGCCCCTGCCTCGCTCCCCGCTTCCTCCTCTCTGAGCAGCCCTCCTCCACCAGGCCCTTGTACCATCATATTCCTGCTTCACCACAGTCCTATAAACAGTGAGGTCAGGTGACCTTTGACCACAAGCCCAAATAAATCTTTCCTCCTTTGTCTCAGGCATTTTGCCACAGCAACAGAAAGCTAACACAACCAGATCTCACCAAACCCATGTAGAAAGCAAGTACCCATGAAAGGCTCAGGGGTCTGTCCCAGGTCCTCTCCTATAACTGAATCGAACATAAGAAATCTTGTTTGTAAAGCTTCTGGTAAGACTTACGTAATATTTGGTTCTAGTCAGGGATTAGGGTTTAAAATACCTCAGTGAACTTGCACGCCCCCCCCCCAATAAAATTCGTCTGGTACAAAAATGTGACTTTGGATCCAACAAAATGATTTACCTGAGTCAGAAAGGGACCTCACCTGAATGTGGGACTTGGCAGACCCAGAGCTCCACATCAGCAAAAATGGGGTGAGGCTCAAAAAAGGTGGAGCACTTTTACAGATATTTTTAACATTTGGGGTATGCTGCAAGGCTGGGGAGAGGTAGCCGGGGCCTATTCCCAGAGTACTGGGTGGGCAGCACCTGACAGGCAGCCACTGGAGCAGTTCACTCACGTGCTTGCCCACACATGAATGTGTAATGGGTGGCCTGGCCACGGGCTGGGCTGGAGATAACAGTGCACAGGGTGGAAACACCTCCTGACCTCACAGAGCTGCCTCTAGCTGGACGTGGTGGACCGCATTGGGTAATTATTGTCTTTTTACTGTATTAGATTTTTTTTCAGAAGATGAAACTATTTCATAGTAATAAAGTAGCAAAGTCAAACATTATGGAAATATATAACATAATAAAGAGGAACACAGAAAAAAAAAAAAAAACAACAAAAAAAGGGCCCGAGCAAGCTTCCCAGAGCCAGGCTCTGTCAGCAGGTGGTGGCACATTTCTCCAGCTGTCAAAAGCTTATGTGTTACGAACTTTCTGCAAAGCTTTATTCCAGAGGGGCTCAGTCCTTCTTGGCAGCTGCCTTCCTCATGGCGGCCAGCACGTTGCTCAGTTCCTCACGCTTCCTCTTGGCGCGGATGTGCGTCCCCACCCTTTTCTTAATGAACTTGAGGGTGCACTTGTCCTTGGAGACCTTGAGCAGCTCCATGGCGCGCCGCTCATAGGGGGCGAAGCCGCACACCTCCCGGATCATGTCCCCGCACAAACTTGGTGTGTTTGGTGAGACACCCCGGCGGCAGCTGTGCCTCGGTTTGCTCACATTCTTAGTCACCTTGTGGCCCTTGTTGAGGCCCACGGCCATGGGATAGCGGAGGGCCTTGGCTACCCTTTTTCAATGGTTGCTGTGGCGGAAGCAAAAGCTTATATGTTATGTGCTGTAAAGGCACAAAAGTGATGGGAAAAAAGGAAAAAGATCGAAGTGTATGATAGGCAAGTACAAACTCCCTGTGGTGAATGTGACCACTTTGTATACCTAAAATGTACCAATAAACTTAATTTTTAAAGAAGCACAAAAATTGATTCATATTCCTCTGGTTTTTATTTTTAGTTTTAATATATCTTGATCATCCTACATGAACACACAGACATCTACTTCATTCCTTTTAATACCTGAATATTATTCCAGTTTTCACAATTATAAAGTATGTTGCAAAAATGATTATTCTATATAATTTTTACATAGCTGTGGGTATATAAAGGACCAATTCATCAAAGTAGAAATGGTGTGTCAGGGCTAGCCAGGTAGCTCAGTAGACTGAAAGTGCCTGCTTAGGCAAGCGAAGGGACTGGGGTTTGATCCCTGGCACACCCTGGGACATGCTGAGACAGCGAATGAGACTGGGTGTGGTGGCGCCTGCACCTGAAGTCCCAGCACTTGGGAGGCTGAAAACAGGAGGACCACTCTGAGTCTGATCTGTGTAGAGAGACCCTGTAGACCCTGTATTAAATACATTTTTCCAAAAAAAAGAGAGGCTGGGTAGATGGCTCAGTAGAATAAGCGCTTCCCTGGCAAGTGTAAGGGCCTGAGTTTAATCCCTGGTTCTGCCAAAAAAAGAAAGAAAGAAATGGTGTGTCAGCCAGGCAAGGTGGCATATACCTGTAACCCTAGTGCTCAGGAGGCTGAGGCAGGAGGATCACCATGAATTCAAGGCCAGTGGGGCTGCATTGTAAATTCAAGACCAACCTGGACCACAGTGTAAGAACTTTTTTCAACAAAAGTGTGAATGAGTATGAGCAGTAAGTTACATCATAGACACTGCTGTATCTTACCACTTGGTGAACTTGAATGAGTATAAGAGAAAGAGCATGTTTCCTTGCAGCCCCAACAGCACCGAATGTTATCAGTAATTTTAATCTTTGCCTGTCTGATGGGCAGCAGACCATCGTGTCTTGCTGTCCTTTAGATGAAGCATTGTGGACCTACAGTGGAGATCATGATTAAGCAGAGGTAGGCAGGGAATTTCACAGAGACCTAGTTAAGAGGTTGGAGATGCTGGGCTCTGAGGTCATGGGTGTGGGCAGGGTGACCAGGCTTCCAGGCAGTGCCCACAGCCAGTGCCAAGACCCATGGGAGAGATAGCCCTGCCTCGCCATAGGCCTGACAAGTGCCCCGGAGCAGGGAACACGGGAGAATGAAGAGGGAGGCAGGGGCCGAACCTTTTATTGGATTTTAAAATCCAATAAAACCTTGGATTTTTATTCCAGGAGAGAGGAGCCAGTGGGAAGCTCACACTTGGCATGGTCCGATTAGTGCTTTGCATAGACCCTTCTGGCTGCTGTGAAGGGAACAGACTGGGGAGACAGGGAAGGGCAGATGGGAGCGTGTGGCAGCTATTTCAGATTGGGGCTGGGGTGGCCGGGACTGGGCAAGAAGGCCAGTTCTGGAGTGGAGTGGGGGGCTGGGAGGGCTGTTTAGGCCACAGACCCATGGGAGTGGTCTTGGATGGGGAGTAAGGGAGAGGGGCCACCTGGCCAACAGATGGAATGGGATTGCCCTGGGGCTGAGGGGATGTCAAAGGGCAGGCGAGGGTTACAGCCCTGCTCAAGAGCAGCCACCGAGCTCCTGTCTCTTGGGCTCACAGCCCACCCAAGACAGGCTGGCCACAGTGACCAACTGGGAGAGCGCCTGGGCTGTGGCCCTGCTGGGGTCTGCGATGCATGCCAGCTTGGGAAGATGGCACAGTGCCAGGTGGAGTTGAAGTCCTCTTTCATGGAGTCTTTGGGGGATCTAGAGCGATGGATGAAGTGGTCCCAAGAAAGGCTGCAAAGGAGAGGCTGGACCTGGAAGTCAGGAGGGGCCACAGCCAGGAGGAAGGAAGAGGGCGAGGGCGAGACGCTGGTGCAGGAGCTGCAGGCTGCAAGGACTTCACGGTGCTGAAGGCAGTGGCTGTGCCTGTCCTTGAGTGAGACAGCCTTTGAGCCTTCCAGAGCTGAGTTTGATTTCTCCGCTCTGATGTCAGCTGAGTGACCTTGAACAAGTCACTGACGATCTCTAGATTGTGCTTGCCATAGACATCGTAATATTTATACTGTTTATATATTTATGTATTTTAAAATGTATCAGTTATTTAATTAGGTTCTTAGTAAGAAATTTAGAACACTAATTTATGAGGTTAAATTCCATTTGTCAGAGCAAAAAGAGATCTCAGGTAGCCCCAGAACTGAGGAACAATTTTGATTTTTGCTAAAGTCTGTGAGTGTACCACTTTCTGATCCACCTTGCACTGCTCTGAGAAAGTTTCCGCAGCTTCTTCTTGAAGTAAGCATCAGTGAGGTGTTTGGGGATTTTCACTTTGCTGATATCGATTTTTGTAGAGGTGACAATGACAGATTTCTGGTGTGTCTTCATAGAGGAACATGATTAAGGCTGAGAGGCCCAGTCATAAGTAACAAGCCACTGGCCAACTGCTTCAGGAAACCACTGTCTTGCCCCTGTGACACCCGGTGAGGATGATCAAGCTGGTGCCAGGAGTGATGCTAGCTCGAAGTGTCCTCACATGCTGACTGAAGGGTTTCTTGCCGTGACTCAAGAGCTTTCGGGGTACATCTTCAGTAGGGTAGTATCTAGGCATTTTTTGAAGCTTAACCACCCGGGTACCTCTATTCTTGTCCCCACTGACTGGTTTTGTGATTATGACAAGAACTTTCTCCTTCTTTTTCTTCTCAACCTTTGATTTAGCGGTTGTGTACTTTCTCTTGTACAAAGCTTTCCTGGAATACATAGCAGATTGGGAGTACCTACCAATTCCACTAACCAGGACAGGATTTCGACTGCAATGGGGCTGCCCCTTCTTAGACTTTTTTTTTTTTAATTGAGAAACAAATATCAATGAGACACTTTCCAAGCTGATTAATGGGACATTTTCAATAATTAATACAATGCATATTGTTATCTTCTCAGCAGACATTCACAGCACAAGAAGCAGCCAGGACATCCCGTCCAATCACTACTACTACAAATCCTTCCTCTCACTGAACCAAGCGAAAGCAGCCGTACATCTATCCTAACTCTTCTGTATATACAAATACAAAATGGTCCTTCCTCTGTATCCCCCCTCTCCAGTTCAGTCCTGTCAGAGATGGGTATTCTGTTGGCATCTAAATATTACAGGTGCTTGAATTCAGCAAAACAATCCCACACAGTCCAGTAGCCCACAATTGTAGTGGGTTATCTACAGAAGTTGTTGACTCCTTCTTGGACTTTTTTGCCTTCACCTTACCCTTTTTACCAGTACTACTGGCAGAAGCCTTCTTAGCTTCGGGTGTCTTCTCTTTAGTGTCTGGCTTCTATTTTTTCACCTGCCATCTTGCAAGATGGGAAAGAGAACTAGGTTTTATACTGCTTATTTTTTGAGGTCATTACAAGAATCAAAGAGATATGCATGAGAAAGGAGAACACGTTTGCAACCCAAAACCAGCCACCAGGCCTGGGAGACAGCAGAGCAGCACAGCCCCTACCTGGCAAGCACAAGGTCCTGAGTTTGATTTCTTATACCAAAAAAAAAAAAAAAAAGAAAGAAAGAAAGAAAAAAGTCATGAGAG
The DNA here is from genome assembly GCF_000260255.1 of Octodon degus. Classification (NCBI taxonomy): domain Eukaryota; kingdom Metazoa; phylum Chordata; class Mammalia; order Rodentia; family Octodontidae; genus Octodon; species Octodon degus. The sequence continues at coordinate 3,175,271 of NW_004524644.1, read as the reverse complement.
ACCTGGTATCCAGAATTAAATGTTGAAAAAAAGAAAAAACATCTCCTATAAATCATTAAAAAGACATCCAACCAATAGAAACAGGCAAAAAATAAATTGAATCGTTAACCGAATACAATCAACCAATCAATAAAAGAGTGAGACTCCACACGTGGGTGAATGCTTTGGATGCAACACTGAGCAAAAGAAGCAAAACAGATGTGTGCGTGCAACACAAGTCAGGGCGCTTGAAGCCCAAAAGCCAGCCATTCATAGTGCAATAAAACACTACACACACTCATCAGATTTGCAGCATTTGAAAAATCTGACAGTGGGAACTGCTGGTGAAGACATGGAGCAACGGGACAGCTCTGCTGCTGGCCAGGCAGAGATGAGTGCAGCCATTGAGACAATATTTTACCCTTTTTTTATCTTTTACTTTTTAAATGTATTTAGTACAGGGTCAACAGGGTCTCACCACACAGATCAGACTCGTAGTGACCCTCCTGTTTTCAGCCTCCCAAGAGCTGGGGTTACAGGCATATGTCATGACACCCAGTCTCAGCCCGCCCCAGAGGCAGAACCCGCGTGGCATGCCAGGGATCAAACCCTGGTCCTTGCATCTGCCTAAGCAGGTGCTTTAGTTCACTGAGCTATCTGACTGGCCCTGGCCTTTTCTGATAAAAAGGAAACCATGTACATTCCACAGCCTCACATTTCTATTCTTGAGTATGCATCTCTAGGAGGATAAAGAAATTGTATAAATACAATGTTGAGCACAAGAAATAATATAGAGCATATGATTTTACTTTAGAATTCAAACATATGCAAAATTAAACTATAGGTTATGTAATACAGTTTATATTTTGGAGCGCATCCTTCCTGCTGAGCTGGGGTCTGCTGAGCTAGAGGCTGGTCTATTTCTTGACCTAGGAGGAGGAGAGTTATACAAGCTTTTGTTGTGCGATTGTTCATTATACTGTACATTTGTTTTGAACCCTTTAATCCAAGAGTATTTCATTCTACACTTTAAATAGGTTTTAAAAGAAGATAGCTAACACTTGTAAAATGCTTGGCATAGTGCCTGGCCCATATTAAGAGCTCAACAGATGGCAATTTTATTTACTGATATAACCCAGTTGTTAGAGCTGCCTTGTCTCCTAAGCAACCCTCCAGCTCCTGGACTGTGCTCTGTCTCCATGAGGCTTGGTTCTGAGGTTCAAATTCTGGGCTCCTGTGCTTTCCACAGTAGTCTCAAACCCTGTTTCTTACAGCAGTGTTTCTCAGTTGCGGTGTGGGTTACTCTGCTGCCTCAAACACTCCCCCAGTGTACCACAAAAGGTTGGCAATGTGCAAAATGTTTTTGTAAGCATGTCCTTTGTTGTGCATTTCCAGACAGCTGGATTGGTAACCCAAGTTCCACGCAGTCAGGGCAGAGCCAGACCCAGCCTGTTGGACCAGAAGTCAGGAGTTAGGCTGGACTGATGCAAGCTGGTGTCAAAGAAAAGGGACCTTCTGAGTTTGAGAGAAGTAAAGACACATCCACACAGTGATGATTCAGAAGGGATCAGATGAATGCCAGGATTACAGTGACTGCGATCTAAAGCCTCATGTGTACAGCCCTAAATTCTCAATGTCCACAGGAAGGTTGGCAAGCACTGACTTAGGGTAACCTGAAACTGTCTCTCTTCCTTGCAAGCCTAGTAGAGGAACTGCCATTCAGCAGTTACCAGGAGGGCTGTTGTGTACAACAGCTGCTTATAATACCAGGTGGCTATGAGCAGTGCCCGTCAGGAGCCAGGTAGAGTGCTGAGATGTCATCCTGACCTTTGCTTGCCATTGCAGCAGGGATGGCTGAGGCAGAGGAGTGCAGGAACTTGCTTAAGTTCCCATGGCAGTGAAGGGCTAGAGCCAGAAGAGGGATTGTTCTTGTTCTCTCCTTCCAGAGGGAGGTGTAGTCCAGGGTTTGGGAGTTAAATTGATCCAGGTTTTGTTAATAATCAGCAAAAATATCCTAACAGGCCAACCCGATGTGGAGTAGGGAGTTCTGAAAAACAGCAAACGCTCTTCATCATATATGTTTTAGAAGAGATTCCTGCACTGGGCAGCAGGTTGGACTGAATGTCTTTCAATGTCCTTCCAGAGAAGCCAAGATCGCAAGTTTGGTCTTGAAAGAGCTTCAGACAGGGAGCTGGACTGTATGCTCAATTTCTTTTAAAATGCATAGCCCCAAACTGCAGGGCTGTTGGAGTGCTGCTTTCATGTTGAGTTTCAATAGCATCTTCAGAGCTTCGAGGCCCAGTCAAATGACTCCCTACGGGTTTTCAGTTAGGCGTTAGCTGATGGTAGTTTTTGCATGGAGCTGTTGGCTGGCAACGAGATACCTTTCTGAGCGTCAGAAGAGACATGATTTGCATGAGACACGTTACCCCACACTCCGTGCTTTAATTTCAGACCAGAGGCACTGATTGCTGGCTCTTTCCAGCCAGGCCTCCCATGAGCCCCATGTGTGCGCTGGGAACACTACATGTGGGGCAATGATGTTTGGTAGCATTTAGGCTGTTGTGACTCTGCCTTTTTTGCTGAAATGATGTCTGGCTTTGTTTCCAGGGTTACAGAAGCATCCTTGGTCTATTTCTATGACTGTGTCCAGCAGAAACGTGTGGCTTTCTGGTTTTCAAAGCCTCTGCGACTGCTCCCACCAACCCCAGGATAAAGGAGGCACGCGGCCACATCTCTGGTTGGAGTTGGCTTTGGTTGAGCCTTGGCTGTGACCTGGCAAAGCTGATGTAGTTGTGGTTATTTGACATTGGCATGGCATTTTTCTATGGGCAGAGCAGAGTTGGGTGTCATTTTTTAAGGTCTTTGGCTAATAACTATTTAACTAAATGTGTAGAGGCTTAGGAACTGCCATATGTACAGTTTATCACTGTACAGTTAAGTAGTTCATTTGATATGTTATTACATTGAGTTTATTGAACAGTACTTTTATTAGACATTACTGTTTAGAGCAATTTTAGGTTCCCAGAAGCATTTAAGGAGAGTACAGTGAGTTTCCATCACCCCTTGTCCCTCACAAGCACCAATCTCTCCTGCTACCAATATCCTCGTCAAAGTGACACTTCAGCCACAAGTGATGCGCTACCCTGGTGCATCGTAACCTCCCAGAGTCTGTAGTTCACAGCAAGGTTCACCCTTGTATGTTCTGTGGGTTAGGATGACACGTGCCCAACATTCCAGCATCATCCTCTCTCTCTCTCTCTCTCTCTGGTGGTCCAGGGATCAAACTCAGGACCTTGTGCTTGTCAGGCAAGGCAAGCACTTATTCCACTGAGCTATCTCTCTGGCCTGCTAGCATCATCCAGAGCAGCTTCTCTGCCCTAAAATCTCTTCCACGTTCCACGTATCCCCCTCCCTCCTCCAGCTCCTGGCACTGCACCTTTTCTCCCACTGTCTCCCTGGTGGTCCCTTTCCAGGGTGTGACATGATTGCAGTGATAAGGGATGCAGCTTTTTAAGATGTGCTCTTCCACTTAGTAATATGCACTTGGGCCAGCCAGATAGCTCAGCGGACTAAAGAGCTTGCCTAGGCAGGCGCAGGGACCAGGATCCAATCCCCAGTGTGCCGTGCTGGCCCTGCCCTTGGGGCACACTGAGATGGCAAGTGAGCCTGGGTGTGGCGGTGCACACCTATAATCTCAGCACTTGGGAGGCTGAAAACAGGAGGATCATTATGAGTCTTATCTGTGTAGTGAGACCGTGTAGACCCTGCAGTAAATACATAAAAATAAATAAAAAAGCAAAACAACTAGAGTAATATCCACTTAAGGTTCTGCTGTGTCTTTCCAAGGCTTGACAGCTCCTTTCTTTTCAGTGCTGAGTAATATTCCCTCGTGTGGATGTACTACAGTGTTTTGTTGTTGGTTTTACTTTGGTCCTTTATCCTAGGTAAGGACATCTTGGTTGCTTCCAAGTTTTGGCAAGTATGAATAAAGCTTCTTTAAACATCCATCTTAAGGTTTTTATGTAGATACAACTTCTCAACAATTTTGGATAGACACCAAGGAGCACAATTACTGGATCAAACTGTCTTCCAAAGTGGCTGAACCATCTTGCATTCCCACCAGCAACAGATGAGAGTTCCTACCCCCCTTCTACTGTATCTGCATTTGGCATTGTCAGGGTCTTGGATTTTCACCAGCCTGATAGGTGTGTGATTGTGTTTTGCTGTTGTTTTAATTTGCATTCTCTAATGGCATTTGCTATTGAACATCTTCTCATTTGCTTTTTTTTTTTTTTTTTTTTTTTTT
>NW_004524644.1:3162937-3170877 GCF_000260255.1 Octodon degus | reverse complement strand
TTTTTTTTTTTATATTTTGTACAAGGTCTACAGGGTCTCACAACACAGATCAGACTCATAGTGATCTTCCCGTTTACAGCCTCCCAAGTGCTGAGATTACAGGCTCACACTACCACACCCAGTCTCAGTCACAGTCTCAATGTGCTCTAGAGGTGGGGCTGGCATGGCACACTGGGGGACTGAGCCCCAGTCACTGCACCTGCCTAAGCAGGCACTTTAGTCTGCTGAGCTATCTGGCAGGCCTTTATTATTTTACTTATTTATTTGTATTTTTAGGGAAAGGTCTACAGGGTGTTCAGGGTCTCACTACTAGATTAGACTCATAGTGATCTGCCTGTTTACAGCCTCCCAAGAGCTGGGATTACAGGGGCGCACCGCCATGCCCAGTCTCAATTGCTGTCTCAGCATGCCCTGGGGGCGGGGCCAGCACAGCAAGCCCAGGGATTGAACTGTTGAGTTTTAAGAGTACTATGTATACTATAGCTAGTGTTTCCTTATCAGGTATGTCTTTTGCCAATATTCTCTCTCTGCCTGTGGCTTGTCCTCCTGAACATTTAATAATGCTGTTACTTGTGCTACAGGCACAGAAAGTGTATTTAAAACAATTGTCCCCACCCAAGTTGCCTTTATTTATTTATTTTATTTATTTATTTGGCAGAACCGGGGATTGAACTCAGGCCCTTGCGCTTGCCAGGCAAGTGCTTATTCTATTGAGCCATCTCCCCGGCCCCTCCTTTATGGTTATTAAGAAAAACCTATTTCCTAGGTGGAGAAAGTTCTCTCACCTTTTTTTTTTTTTTTTCCTGGCTGCTAGCTGTATAGAAGTAGTATAGTGTAGAAACTTGTAATATAGATCAGACAACTGAAATATTTGGGAAACTTGCTTGGATATTGCTTTTTCACAAACAGTTTTCCAATAAAATAAATTCTGGTGTGTTATATAGAGAGCCTGACTTATTAGAAAAGATAAAATATTAGGATTCAAACAAGTATCATTGATTGCTATTCATACATTGTTCTACATTCCACATTCACTGGCATTACGTCATTTGATGACTATGAAATAGTGACCATTTGCCCAAATAAAGTGGCATATGGCAATTTGGCCAAAAGAAAAAAAAATTACCTTATGTGTCTGGATTTCTTTCCCTTGCACTTTGAAATATTTGAAAACACTAGAAAGGGATCGCTCCTAAACAGCATGGAGTCACAGGGAGTGTAACTCATGGGGCTTTGCATTCAGAGTCCGCATTTGCTTAGTGTGAGTTACATAGCAGCAAATTAACATGAGCTCCCTCACTTCCATATGAAGTGCCAGTATTCCTGTGGCTAGTCCTAGATGCAAGCGGGCCTGGCCTCCAGTGTGATGGGCTGTGAGACGGCTGCTGTTTGCCTCCGCCATAGCTCCATCCATCGACAAATGCCTGGAGTCACTGGGAAGGAGAAGTCCAACCTTAACCCTCGAATGCAAAGGCAATTCTAACACTTGGCTGAGTAGTAGAATAAGTGCTGGGAAGGTAGTATGATTTGCGCTCTGACTGGCTAAGATGGACAACAGGCTGATTCACGGTCTAGCACATGTGCTGCCTTCATTATGTCCACTCTCAAAGAGGAAGAAATGCATACGGTCAGTGTGGCCAAGTATGCCACAGAGTGCTGCGTGGCAGCAAGTGGGGGCAGGAGGAAGCCCCTGCAGTGCCCCTGACCAGGACGATATGCTGGGTCACCTGGGTGCCCATCTCTTTCCTTGGTGAGGCTGAGAGGAATGCTCAGAAAGGCTAGAAGCTTTCCAAAAGTAAAGCTGAAGGAGCAGGAGCTTCAAAATATTCAATGTGGGTGGGCTTTGCACAAGGCCAAGACCATGGGTGCAGGTCCTCTGAGGGCCTGGGCTCCAGGGCCTACCTGTGCCCTAATGGGCGACATGTTTCCAACCATCGAGCCTTGCTTTCCTTCATTTGCAAAACTGGCCTAATAATTTGCGCACCTAATACTGTTGCACAGTGAACATTTATGTCAGATACCTGGCACATAGTAGGGCTTCAATAAATGTTAGGTAATTTTTAAAAATCCCTCAGACTTTATACAGTTAATGGCTGCACTGTAGTGCAAGCCAGGTGCACTGTAAATAGATTTCTGCTTAGACTGCTTTCATTGCGAATGCAATACTCTGTCAACTAGGTTGCTTTCAATTGCAAGTAGTAAAACCATCAACTCAAGCTAGCTTTAAAAAATGAAGTGAATTTATCAGTTCATGTAACTGGAAAGTCCTGCAAAAATGCTTCAGGAGAAGGCTGATCTAACAGCTACATGATCTGCTGAAAAACCTGCCTTCTGTTCTGTTCAAGATAAAGCAATGAATTCTTGATCTGTTCTCCACACTGGTCCTGAACTGAGCTCAAATGATCTTCCTGCCTCAGCATCCGAGTAGCTGAGCCTGTAAGTGTCACCATTTCTAGCTGAGACCTGGTTTCTTCTGCTACTGTGGTGTCAACTTTCTTTCAAGTCTGACTCCCTTTGTTGCTGGAAAATGGTTGTCAGCCGAAGTCTGGGTCCATCTGTTAGAATTAAGTTTAGTCTGTGTGATGGAAAACACACCATGATAGTGGCTGTGACAAGACAGAAGTATATTTCTCCTCCATGTAAAATAAATCCAGAGACAGGCGTTCAGGGCTGATATAGTGGCTTCACCTTCTGTAGACCTCCTTGTTTAACCTGTTGCTAAACATTTTAGGGCATCTCCAGATCACCCTAAGTCCAAAGGACTGCTGGGATTCCAGCCACTGCAGTTGCATTCTAGGCAGGAGGAAGGGACAGAGAAAGTCTTGCTTGCTCACTTTTGAGAAACCTTCCAGAAAGTACCACACAACCTTGTTTCTTACAGCTCATTGGCTAGTACTTAGTCATGCAGGGAGTTGTACAGATGGGTAGGATTAGAATATTTTGTTGGGTTGAAATGTGTTCAGTGGGAAATTGAATTATTCTTATTCCCAAGAAGATAGGGAGAGTCTGTATTTGAAGGCCAACAGTCATTGTCACTCAGAGCTACTTGCTTTGTAATTCAGGCTCAGAGGACCATCTTTGGAAGAATTCCCATGGAAGGGGACAGATATTTCTCAAAACAAACAGACAAACAAACAAAAAACCCAAAAAATATAACTTGAAAGTCTCACTGGAACAAATTGGTTCTGGTACTGAATGGCTGGTCCAATCATTGTGTGGGGGAGTGGAGGAGAGTGGTGCTCATTGGCTGAACACTTGAGCGGCCCAGCCCCTCTTGGATGGGGAGTGGAACTGGTTTCCTTAGCCAGAGACTTTCCAGGATGATAGGAAAGGAGCTATGAGCACCAGTTCAAAGCTCCCCTCCTACCATCCCCACTGCTATGCTAAACAATTCTAGGGCTTGAAATTCTTGACAGCACCCCACATTTCAGATCCCTTCTTTATCTTTAAGGGTCTTTTCTGAATCTTCTCCCATCTTTCCCAATTCACTCTGGGCACAGTAATAAGACTGCACACCTCCAACTCCTTGCAATGGTGGTTTCTCCATTTGTGGAGAAACCACCATTGATCAGGATCTCTAGTAGCTACCTTTTCTTCAAAGAGTGAGGTGGTGCACACAGACAGCAAATATTTAATAAAGGCCAAGTAGCAAAGAATTGATAAGCATTTGAGATAAATATTTGATTTAAATATTGCACCATGCATAACACATATCACACATTATGTGGGGCCTCAATGCATATAACTTTTATGGCTTTTTTGGTAATATTTAAAATTATTTTAAAACTTTAAAAATAAAAGTTAAATAAACAATATAATATGAGTTTCTGCTTCTTGAGTCTTAGATCTATCTTATTTTTTCTGTCAAACTTATTCTTGACCAAACTTATTCTTGACCTGAAGCCATAGACTCCTCTTCTTGTTCTACCTGCTTCTTCTTCTCTGATTTTTTTCCTTTTTAGAAATTCTTCTTAACAAATATTCCTGGCTCTATTTCTGACCTCATTTCTAATTTTCCCAGCCACTTTTCAGTGCTCAAAGGTGTGATGATTGGAGACTGAGACGCAGGAGGCCAGAGAGTAGGCTCAATGTAGCAGGAGCGGAGTAACTAGCCCCTCTAGGAGAGGGCCAGCCTAGTTTTGCCTGCTGGAGGAAAGGGAACATTTCCAGCGGTTCCTGTGAGTTTACAGAAGAGCCCCATCCTCCCTCAGTAGGCCCTGGGCTAGTCTGTCTCTACTTGGACCTTGGGTATCAGCGTGGGGTGCATTTAGTTGGAAGTCACTCAGTGTGGTTCTGTTGGCCTTGAGATGGCAGCCTGCCCAGCTATACCTGGGATGGTTTGCACCTTGCTTGGCAAGGATGGAGGGCTGGGAGAATTTGTGCTGAATTTTTCCATGCAGAGAGGTAGTCACAGATTTCCTGACCTAGCTCTCCCAGGAAGAGGCCCAGGTTCCCCAGAGTGCTGCCAGCAGGTCTGACTTGGTAATCAGGGAGGAGAGAACAGCTCACATCCACTGTCAGTCACCATGTGTGTATAGACATCACATCATCATCATAATCGTAATAGTTAACATTGAATATGGTGCTTCCTCTGTGTCAGGCATAATTTAAATTATTTGATATCGGTGACCTTATTTTATGCCTTGTGTTCCTTTGAAGTAGCAGCCACCGTCATTCCAGCTTGCAGATGCAGAACTGGCCCATAGGTCAAACAGCTCACTCGGGGCCTCTTAGCGAGTGTGTGAACCAGGACTGTCCAGCTCTGTGCCCTTTAGTAGCACACTCTGCTGCCTCTCCAGGCGGATGGTTAGTGTCATCACTGAGCCCAGGTACTGTGGTTTAGGGCTGGGGTGTGTCCACATGCTCCCTGTGCTGGGAAGGTGATGGCATCGTGGGGGCTCTGTGCTCATTGGTGGGTTCATCATGGCTGAGTGTGCTGTTGGGGCTGGGGCCGGTCACAGGGGCAGGTCACTGGGAGAGCGACCTGGAAGGGTCCTCTTCCTCTCTGGCTGCTCCCCTCTCTCTGCTTCTTGGGTGCCATGGTGTGAGCAGCTTTTCCTTGGCCCAGACGCATCCACCACGCCTTTCCCACCTTCAAGCAAAGCAGACGTCTCTTCCTGAAGTTGTAGGCATCAAGTCTCATCCCAGCAACTAGGAGAGTGACTAAGACACCACTGAACAGCTGAGGAGACTGAGGCCCACAAAGAAGAAGTCAGCTGGATTCAGAGGCAGTTAGGAGACTCCATGGCTGGGTCTCCTTTGCTGTGTCAGGCTTCCATCTCCGGGGACTTCGCATCCGGAGAGCAACCCGAGGACCTCAGCAGATGGCAGCAGCGGTGTAGAGTGGAGGTGGCACGGCACAGATGCAGGGCAGTGCTCAAGGTGCCTAGCCCACAGCCCAGGCAGTGCTTCTGGGCCTGGAGCGAGTGAGGGGTGTGTGTGTGTGTGTGTGCGTGTGTGTGTGTGTGTGTGTGTGTGCGTGTTGGGAGATGTGGAAAGGCAGCTGGGGATCAAGAAGTTATGATTCTGGCCCCAGGAGCAGAATTCGCTGCATTTGCTGTTCCTTGGTCTCCTCCTCATTTTAGCCCAGGACCACTGGTCAAGAGTCCTGGGACCCAGTTGGGGTTATGAAGCAGCAGATGCCACAATTGTACTGCCACCAGGTCTGCAAGAGAACTAGCCAAGGGAGACATCATGTATTTATTTGTGCCATGCCTCGTCCCTTAAAGGTTGTATGGCAGTACACAGTAACGGCTCTTACACTAGGTGAGCGTGTCAGTTACCTGACCACAGGGCTCCAACCCCAGGTCCTACAGGTGAGTCCCGCACTCTCCCCTGCATCCAGGTTCTTTATCACTCAGAGGAGTTGTATCTGCCTCCTAGAAACTGGGTGATCATCACTAACAGTTTATGTGAAGTTCCTAACCTGGGCCTGGAGTGCAGTGTGCTTGGTGGATTATTACTATTACTAATAATGGATTCAATGAAGCAGAGACTGACTTAACAGAGAAAACAACAGGAAGGGCCCTAACCTGGAGCCAGGAGTGATTCCAGTACAAAATTCCTACCATAAAGTTATACTTACTTTCTCAAGGCTGGTGTGACAAGGAAACTGCAATTGTTAGATGTTTCGTGTGTTTGTAAGCGGGAACTGGGGTATGCACAGGCACCTTCCCCGGCTGAAGGCAGCAGGCAGATCGCTCTGGAGTCCTTCTGAAAAGGACATATGGGGTATTATAAATGACATCTCACTCAATGACAAGTGTCCCTGTCCCTTAATAGAAGCAAAGGGCAAAAAGCTCCAGCAAAATCCAGCAAGCTCCATCCACCCGAAAGCCCTCAGATGGGAGTCCAGGCAAAGGGCTCCAAGCTGCATCCCTGGAGCTGCAGCTTGCAGTGCTTTCTGGGGAGAGCAGACCCGCTGCATGCGTTGCTTCACTTGAGTCTTGTAACATTCTGATGGGATTGGCTGTGTGGCCAAGCTTGGCTTACAGACAAGTACACTGAGACCCAGAAAAGTTAAGAGAGCTACCCAAGGTCACTGAGTATGTTTTCCCTAGCCAGGCTTCAAACTCAGGCAGGCAGCCCTGGAGCCTGTCCATTCCTGCTCTGGAAAGCGGTGGGGTAAAAAGGCTGTGACAGTCCTTCCTACGGATGCCCAGGTCAGCTGAACTCTGACAAAATGTGGGCAGCAGGAGTTGAAGGTAATGTGTGCTCCTGGACAAGTTCCTGAGGGGCAGGTGAGGGGAGATGGGGTATAGCTGTGGGTTTTTACCCATCAGTTGGGGTGTGGTACAGTAGGACCCACATGCTTGGAGCCCAGGACAGCCCCCAACCCCAGAACCAAAGGATCTGGGACCTGGCCCAGAGGAGGTGGGCAGGTAGGAAGCAGGGCCAAGATTCGTCTGAGAGAGTCAACACCAGTGTGCTTCAGGGCACAGACAAATGGGTGATTGAAAACATGAACTTCTCCATATATCACAGCTGCAATAATTTTAGTCAGCAAAAGTGTCAAGGCAGTTAAGTTCCTGATCTGGCTATTCTTAAAAATGAATATATGGCACTCATCGGATACTCCACAAACATCTATTTCGATTTTGGATCTTCCAAACTCTCTGACAAGAAACACTTCCATCCCAGCAGAATGTTCTAGAAGGGCTACACACAGCACTGGGCTGCCTCTGCCTGGTAGACCTTGCATGGCTATCCATACAGCCCCTTGTATTCATGGTTTCCACATCTGTGAGTTCAGTCATCTGTGTAGTGAAGACGCTTAGGGGGAAGATGCTTATTGTGCCTGTACTGTATCTGGATACCCTTTACTCCCTAAACAATACATTTTAAGAACTATGTACATTGTCTTGAGGATCATAAAGGATCTAGAGATGATTGAACACATGGTAAGACATGCATGAGTTACCTGCAAACATTATGCCATTTTACATAAGGGACCTGAGCATTCCTGGATTTTGATAACCTGTATGTCCTGAAACCAAGCCCTGGTGGATACCAGGTGATGAGCAGGCCAAATGAGTTGGTGGCATCCCATCATCTCTTCTGTGAGGGCTCGTGGTCTCCTGACCCAGGTTGTCAGCATTCTGAGGGTGCTCGCCCTTTCCCTGCCCATGTCCCCCTCAGTTTCTTTATTCCTTATGCCTTAGTCTGTGGACAGCTTGCTTTTACTCACATAGAGAGCACAGTGTAGTCCAGGCCATAGGGAAAACCAAGTGACTAGTCCCTTACCTAAGTCACCTGCCCTGTTCCCATTAGTCCCTGGCTCTCCACATCTTCTTGGGTTTTGTTCTTCACCAGGAATTGTTATCCCAACTAACTAATTGTGTAGCCCCCAAATTCCACTCACTTTCCTAGAGAACAGGACTTAGAGGAATCTTTCAGTTCCTATTTATTTCCCAAGCCATACCCAGAACTACTTACTACTT
>NW_004524644.1:3151619-3162756 GCF_000260255.1 Octodon degus | reverse complement strand
CAGCTCAGATTCATAGTCCCCCCCCCCCGTCTCAGCCTCCCGAGTGTTGGTATTACGTGCGTGCGCCACCATTCCTGACTCTCTCCATGAAGTCCCTCCAAAACTCACATGATGTGTTTCTCCCATAAGGCAGTGTGTGTTCTAATGTGTAGATGTGACCATAGGCCTGGTTTTACACAGCATCCCCCCTTCCCACTACATCCTAGGTACTGGAAATTATAGAATAGTTGGCAATTGTATTGTTATAAAATGAGAACAAAATAGCAATGTAATAAAAATGGTCCCTAAACAGAATGATTAAGTAGGGTACTCTGGTGTACAAAGGCAAGGAAGAGGATCGACCTGGCTGGGGTGGCCTCACTGGCCTCACAGTGGGCTGTGAGGGACGGGTGGGATGTGACAAGTGGGGGTGAGTAGGAGAGCGTCGTCAGGAGGAGGGACAGCTTGAACAAAGGCACAAAGGAGGCCCAACCTGAGGCCGATGCATTGGAGGAGCAAAGAGCAGATCAGGAACTCCAGCCAATGGTCTTGTGGTAGTGAAATATTGATTGTGGTTCCCTGAGAATGAGACACTCAATAGTATAAACTGCTAGAATCTAGCCTTTCGCTGAGTCTTATTTTCTTACACGTGTTTGTTTGTTACAGAGAGCTGTGCTGATATGAAGGTGTCATGACAGCCGTGTCTCAGGCACCTGCTGGACCCGTGGCATGAGCATCTTGGATTCCGACAGGTGGCGCTCTGGTTAGGAACCACAGAGGAGGTGCTGGGGCCAGAGGCCTCTCTGATCCAGAAGGGTTTTGTCTGCAGTGTGGGCTGCTGTGAGCTTGGGGGAGGCAGCAGATAGGTCTTCCTGTGGAACCCACGCTGATGTCAGTGACACCGCTGTTTCTTGACCTGGAGCCTATGCCTGAGTCCCCTGTAGGGCGTGTTAGAATGCAGGGTGCTGGCCCCAGCTCCATAATCTCTGACTCAGTAGATCTGGGTCTGGGCAGGACAACGTGCATAGCGAACAAGACTGAAGTGACGTCACAGTTGAAGAAGTACAGTTCTACTCCAGGATCCCATTGTGAACTTATAAAACTTGCCTTCTAGGACTTTCAGAAAAAACACAGAAAACCCCCTCAGATTTAAGGGAACAGTGAGTAGAAGTCAAAAAAGAAATGGAAACAACATACATGCTCATTGGCTGATGAATGGATAAACAAATTGTGCTGCATTCATACAATGGGATATTACTCAGCTATTAAAAGGAATGAAATCTGATGTGGATGAACCTTAAGAACCTTAGGTGGTATGAAAGAAACCAGTCATGAAAGGCCACGTAGCATGTGAACCTGGCATGATATGTCCAGAATAGGCATATTCAAAGACAGCAGATTAACGGTTACCAAGAACTGGGGGCTGGGGAGGAATGTGGAATTACTGATTATTGGGTTTCCCTTTGGAGTGATAAACACACTCTAGAACTAGATATCAGTGATAGCTGCTCAACAATGTGAATGTACTTTGTGCCCCTGAATTGTACACTTTAACGTGGCTAGACCAGTCGATTTTATGTGACTTTTGCCAAAATAAAAAATGGAAGGTGTGAGTATTGTTCTAACTCAGACTGTGGGCAGCTGGAAGGTTTACAAGACAGTGGCTAGAAGTGAAGAGCCGAACTCTGTGGCTCCCAGGACTGGCAGAAGAGAGAATCGCCGCGAGAGTCTGGCACCATCCGCCTGTCTTAGCTATGCCAGTGATCAATGAAGTCAGGCTGCAGGGGAGGCCCAGGCATCATGAAGTTTAAAACTCACCCCAGAGGATTTGAACGTGCAGCCAGGCTTGCACGCCTAAAACATGGGGCCTCTGTGGACGCTGACCTGCCCCTCCTCACCGACAGAGCCCTTGTGTCTTCTCCCAGCGGGGTTTGCGCATGGAGAGGAGAGGCCAGGAGGGAGGGGGCTTTTGGAACCGGGTCAGCTAGGATGTGTAAACCAGCTCCACTACTGACCAGCCCTGTGATCCTGGGTGGACGGCACGAGCCTCAGGCACTGTTTTGACCCCAGCCCTGGGTTTGCATCTCCTTCCAGGCCAGAAGAGACATAGTGCCTTGTGTCTTCCTAAGTTCAGTTCTGTTCTTCACTGGAGAGTAGGTTGAAAGATAACCTCAGAACACAGGGGAGGATGCATTTAGATAGAGAATTAGTGATTATCCTATCCAATCCTTTCTGAGCTCAGGGTTAGGCTTTCTTCTGTATATCAAGCTTATAGATGATGTAAACAGACTCTAAAAGAAAAGAGACTTTTCTTTTAGAAAGAACTTGTAGGTAAAATTCACCTACAAGTTCTAGTAACAAGGGATTCTTCCATGTCTTGGTTTGATCATTATTCAGCAGAAATATGGGTAATATATCTTTATTCAGCAACCATCATGGCATAGGTGTGACATTACACTTTACTTTCTTTTCATTTGGTACTTTATATTCTGCACTTGCTATGCATCTGTAGTTCATTATAGATGTTTTAATGGCTGCGTAATATTTCATCGACTAGCCTTACTATAATTTCCTTTAATAGTCCTCTATTGTTAAGCCTCTTGCTAGCTTCCAGTCCTTCAGTATTACAAACTGCACCCAGTGAAAACATTTCCACATACATCTAACTTCCTTTCACTCATTTCCTTAAAATAAAATTCCATAAGTTACCAGGTTAAGGGCATGAACATTTTAGAACTCTCAAATGCACTATCAGACTGCCTGGTAGAGGACTGTACCAATTTCCTATGGCCAACGGGGGGTGGATCATTTTTAGTAATTGCCATCACCAAATTCATCATTTGAAATAGGTCTATAAATCATACACATTCTAAGTTAATATGGGCCAATAGGTGACTGTGTCTAACTTTTTGGTGCATGTAACTTCCCTTCCCCATTCCCTTGTTGGTGGCCTCCTCTGCTGTCTCGAAACTGCTTGAGGGTGCATCACAGGGAATCAATAATTACCTTTCGAAGCAATGAATAATTTAGGCAGTCCCTCCTCCTAATAATTCTTCAGGCTTTCAGATAGCAAAGGGATTTTTCCCCTCTTTGGTTTATTTTCTAAGTAGACTGAACTTTATTTCACTTATATCAGCAGCCTTAGAGAGCTCTGTGGGAGGGTGGGGTATGGGAAGGGGTCTTCATTTGGTGGGAAGGGGCTCCTCCCAGCCCCAGCTAACCCACTCGTTTTCTCTAGCTTCTCTCTGCACTCCCATCTCATTTCCTGTCTACTCCTGAGAGCCAGCTCAACAGGAATGAAGGGAAAGTTATTTGTAGAGTGCAGGGGAAAAAAATAAATGCAAATAGGCCCTTCCTAAGCTACTGGGCTCGGCTCTCACCCTTTGGAGCAGGAAGAGCTTTGTGAATGCCCAGCTATAGAACGTGTACTTTGGTACCCATTGGTCGCGCAGCTTGTGGCTGTGACAAGCGTCTGTGGACTCCGTCATGCTTTCAGATAACTGCGTAGCTCGTTAATTTCAGTAGCATCTACATCAGTTCCACAAACAGTGGTAAAAAAATATGCATAAGACCTATTTGTCTGGCTACCCCTACTCGGCTTGTCAGCTTCCTTGTGTGTTCTTTTCTGCACAAAGGTTGGGAAACGCTGCCCTGAGAAGAATTCACCATCAGATGTAACTAGTAATAGTAGTGCTTCCTTGGCCAGGAGGACTAGTGCAGTACTCGTCACCATAACCAGTGCTTTACTATGGATGCCCTTCCCAGGAGCTCCTTCTCAGTTTTTGAAGATGGCTCATGTTAGGTCTGCTTCCTGCCTGTACAGCTTCTTATCAGTGACAGCAGCAAACATTTAATGACATTTTAAAAGTATCTTACTGCATGAAATAACATCTTCTTCCAATTAAAAAGTAACAAAGGCTGTATCCCTCCTCTGTTCTCTTCACTGACCGTGACATCTTGACATCTGCCTGTGTCTCCAGCCTTGACTTAAGACCAAGCTTATGAGAAAAGAGAACAGGTCATGCGCTTCTGCTGGGGACAGATTGTTTGTGACTTCAGCTCTTAAGGAAAATGTGTTCTGGTTGTTTGCAGAAAATTGACATAGTTAAGGGTTGCCTTGTTAGAGCACACTGTAGTCCCAGGGCCCACGCGGTGGCCGGGAGGAGGAGTCTCTGCACCTACAGGGGCGGGGGGCCCACCCACCTGCTCACACCCTGTTTCCTACACTGGCAGTCTAGCCCTTGCTGATACCAGCTTCCTTTTCAGAGTTCAGCTGAGCACAGACTCTTAAGCCCAAAGACAAAGAGAACTCTTGGCCCAGTGGCTTCCAAGTGTGGCCTCTTAGCAGAGTCCCTTGGGGAGCTTTCCTAAAATTCATATTTTTGCCCCCAGACCCATTCTGGTTCCTTGGGACGTGTGTGGTCATGAAATCTGCAGTTTGAAAAGCTTCCTTGTGGTTCAGGCGAGCAGAGGCTCTAAGCGCCCAGCTCCTGGGTGCCGAGGCGGCCTTCCCTGACTGTGGCTTCTGGAGTGGGCTACGTCCTCCGCTGGGAGGGCTTCGGCCCAGAAGGCTCACTACTCCCTACAAGAGGCCTGAGTGAGCTTCCCATCTTTGTGAATGTTCAGTGTTTCCACCACAGAAATTTCTCCCAATTGGTCTGAATTATGTCTTTTAAAGCAACAAAGAAGAAATGTATCCTTCCCATATCAACCTTCCAAACCCCAGAAGAGCGCTGCCCTTGCCCTCCTGGATCTCTTCCTGCTTCAAGGCCATGCCACCCAATAGCCCTACCAGAGGCTGCTATCCTTGAACCCTCCTGCTCCCTCAGTTTCCCCATAACCAATTCATGTACCAGGCACTACCATTTCTACCTCTGATATTTCTGTGATAGTTGTAAAAATTGCCCATTTCTCCCTGCTGCTCTGTCATCACCCGGCACTGTCATCTTGTTGTGGCTGGTGTAGGAGGTGCTAACAGTTCCGTGGAGCAGGCTGGGCAGGGTCAGTGTTCACAGGATTGTCCTGGAGAGGCAGTCACATCAGCTGCAATGGAAGTCGAAGCTGCTCTTTCTGGGTAGGGTGGAATCAAGGCTCTGAGGCCGGTGCCCCATGTCTGAAACTTAGAGCATTTTCTCATCGTGGGTTTTCTAGGACTGTGCCTTGCCCCATCATTTTTTGAGATGACAGAGCGATTCTTCATTTCCCTCTGCAAGGTCGTCCCATTCCTTAGGCTATAATACATGGGGCCTGCAGACCCCGACCCATTTAGAGCAGCTCTGAGATTCCCGACCAGCCTCTACCCACCTTTAGCTCTGTTCCCTCCTAACCCTGTGTATTCTGCTGTCCAGGTACTGGAGATCCTGCTTCTGGGTGGTGAGATCAGGTAAACTTTTAGTCTTTTCCACCAGCGACCACCAGCCATGGCCTTCCTTTGTCCATCTTTTTGTCTTGAATACAAATTTACACATCTGGTTGTGCTGTGTGAACACTGCCCAGCCTGGGTCAGAGTTGTGCTGGCGTCACAGTGTCCTGGTCTCACACACTCCTCTCTGCCCGTGTATTGCAATGGCCCCACATGCACACTGGACCTTGAAGTACTTTCCCTGTGTGTATTTGGACTCCGCCTTACTATATTTCAGACTTCTGTTGTCTAGTTCCCTCTGTTTTTCGATTCCAATTTCCTTTTCATACAGGGTCTCTCAATCCTAGTTGTGTATTAGGATAGTTGGGATGACCAAAAAGTACTAAATGGATGTCATCAAAATTAAAAATGGATTTCAAAACCTTGTTAATAGGGTTTGATCCAAGAGCATCACGCAGGCTAAGACAAGCTCAGAGCTGCATCACCAGCCCAAACTAAACATTTCTGCTCGCAAGAGCTATTGTTAAGAGAGAGAGGAAATCACTCACAGACCAGAGAAAATTATTTGCCACACATATGTCAAAGGATTCATGGCCAGTAGAGCCTAGCAGTTCTTACAAGTCAGGCCGAAAACTAAGTACTTCACAAGGAAACACAAGTAAATGGCCAATAAGCATGTGAAAAAGTAAGAGCCTTAGCATTTGGGGAATAAAACATAAAACCCAGTTGAGATACCTGCTAAAATTTAGAAATGAACAAGACCAGTGTTGGTAAAGATTCTCATTCCTTTCTACTGGGAACATAAGATGATTCCAGTTTGGAAATTGGTCTAGCACTTTCCCATAAAGTAAAACAGACCTATCAGAGACCTACCTAACTGGAAACAGTACAAACATCCCATAATTAGAGAAAGGGGACATGAATTACAGTTTAGATCACACAATACAATATACCTCCATAATAGAAAAGGTGGCCCATTCATTCGTATAACAACATGGATAAATTTTTTTTTTAAATGAATTCAGCAGAGGGTCTGCAGGTGCACAGGGTCTCACTATGTAGATGAGACTCGTAGTAATCTGCCTGTGTTCAGCCTCCCAAGAGCTGGGATTACAGGTGTGTGCCACCACACCAAGCCTCAGTTGCCCTGGGGTCAGTGTGGCATGCCAGGGATCAAACCCTCACCACTGAGCTCTACCGAAGAAGGCGCTTTAGTCCGCTGAGCTATGTGGCCAGCCCTACCAACCTGGATGAATGTCGAGAACAAGAAACAGAGTGTGAGATCATACACACAAAAAGTGTCCACAGTGTGATTGTATTCTATAAAGTTCTAAAACAGGCAAATAAAACGTGGAGAAAGGGATCCACACAGTTGCCTCTAGGGTAGGGGCATCTGTGAGGGATGAGGACACCCCACCCAGGAAAGAACTTTCTGGAATGGTGGATACGCCCAAATTCTGAGAGAAACGTGGGTTCCAAAGCATAAGCACTTGTCAAAACTCATTTTCAAAAGAGGATCTTAAATGTTGTATATTTACCATCTGTGTGCTAGATTTATATAAATTGTATGATACGGAGGAGAGTTGAATTTGAGGAAAAGCTCACCAGATGATTTTGCTGCACAAACAATGAGGGTTGAGGGGCTCTGCGGGGCCGCTGTCTTCACTGGCAGCTCCAAAACTCTCCCACCATCCTAGCCCTCTGGACGCGGCCTGTGGGGGAGGAGGGGTCGGCAGAGGCCCGGAGCGGAAGCTCTGGGGCTATCTGTCTTCTCTGTGTGCCGGGCTGACACGTCCACACCGCCGTCGGGGGAAGCGTCTTTCATCCACATCATCAGAGCATCTTTTTGCTCCTGGAGTTACTGATCTTGACGTCATTGAACGTTTCCTTCTTTAAAGTGAAGTTGTTAGATGTATTTCTTTGGAATGAACCATACTTCTGAAAGCTACCATTTCTGTTCTCCTTTTCTCCTGCGAGGACTCAGGGATCTGGGGGAATGTTTAGCCATGATGTGTTTGTATTTTGAAGCTTCTTGTTATCCATCTCCTATGCCTTGCCTTAGTCTGGGTGGGAGATACTGAGATCTGATTTAGCTTCTGTTTTGAAGAGAGCAGCACAGAAGCAATAGATGCCTGCTCAGCAGCTTTAGCTGGGACTCACCTAAGAACTGAAGACACAAAAGAGACATCGTGACACCCAAGCACTTCGCACAGGCGTGATCCTGAGGGCTGTCATCATAGCCAGTTTACTCTCGCAGGGCACACAGGTGTTTAATGTCTGAGAAGAAGACAGAATACTGTGAGACACAGCGGAGTTAGAGATGGACCTCACAGTCGGAGACGTTGAGAGCTATAGCAGGGGGCAGTTGCAGGAGAGAAGCGACGGTCTCTTTTACTATCACCTTATTTTATTAAAATAACTGGGAAATGGAACAGTCAAATGGCCATCTGCCTCAGCTGTGGGGTTGTAAAGCTATCTCAGTGGTCCCCAGAGGCGCAGTCACTTTTGAGGTCAGCAGAAATCTGCCGTCCATGCTAAGGCCTCTAAGCCATTAGGAAAAGCTAAATGTTCCATGCACCTCTCTCCTTAAGGAAGCAGAGAGGTGTGGAATATGGATGAGAAGGCTTCAATCAAATTGGGTGGAAATAAAAGTTTCAACAATTCAAGTGAGCATGTAGCAGTATCTCAGACCTTGACTATGCTGAATCACTGCCCTTGAGGCCAGATCTGGGGTGTTGCTGTGACACTACCCAGGTGACAGTCACAGGGCCAGGACCAGAACCTCCCTGCTCTCCAATGTACTGGAGCTCACCCTCTTTGCCACTGCAACACTCTTGCCTTTCTGCTGCAGCCTAGGGCCTCTTGTCTGCCCTTCTTTCTGGGCACCTGGTGCCTCTTTCCTTCACAGCCACCTCTATCAGGTGGCTGCAGATGACACTTAGAGTCAAGTGATGGGAATGTATCACACGTGTGCTCTTTGTAAAAGGCAAAAACATCTATTAAAAAAGTTACACAGAAGCTGGGCATCGTAGGATGTACCTCTGTCTGGTCATTCTTCTCTCATTGCTAGGACAAATACCAGACACCCAAAATGAAGGAAAGAAAGCTTCATTTAGCTCACAGTTAATGGAGGCTTCAGTCCATACTTGGCTGGCTCCAAGGCAGACTGGCACATGGCAGAGGGCAGCAATTCATGGCGGCGGCAAAGAGCAAGAGCAAATGCGAAGGGTAGCAGTAACAATGGCTGCAAGAGCAAGTCTCCCTTATGTTGCATTCAGGCTATCTGCCCCCAGGCTGGGTATAGCACTCACACCCATAATCTCATCAGCATTTAAACCCATAATCCCAGCACTGAATCAGGAATTATTATTATTATTATTTTTTTTTGGACTTTAGGGCAGGGTCTACAAGGTGTTCAGGATCTCACTACTAAATTGAACTGGTAGTGATTCTCCTGTTTATAGCCTCCCAAGAGCTGGGATTACAGGCACGCGCCACAATGCCCAGTCTCAATTGCTGTCTCAGCTCGCCCCGGGGGGTGGGACCAGCACAGCAGGCCCAGGGATCAAACTGCCAGACCCTGTGCCTGCTTGCAGGCACTTTAATCCACAGAGCTATTTGGCCAGCCCACCAAGATTATTTTTTAAAAAAAGTAATTCCCAGGTATTTTTCTTGGATGAAGTTATTTATAATACAAATAAAAGTGATCTTAGGTTAAAGGTAAAGTGAATGTACTCTGTGTCTCCAGCATTCTATAAAAACTAGTAATAAAAATTTTAGATTAGTTCAACATCATACTTTCTATATAACTGGGTTTTTTTTGAGACAGGGTCTCACTGTGTAGTCCAGACTGGTCTCAAACTCACTATGTAGACCAGGGTGGCCTTGAACTTAGGGCAATCCTCCCACCTCAGCCTCCGTCATTCTGGGATCAAGGGTTTTTATGGTTTTGTTGATTTGTACCCCCAAAGCTTCATGCAGCTATGGGGCAGACTTCTAGAGTTTGTGATTAATTCCTGATTCAGGGCTGGCTAAATAGCTCAGTGGATTACAGCAACTGCAAGCAGGCTCAGGGTCTGGGGGTTTGAACCCTGGACCTGCTGTGTCAGTCCTGCCCCCGCAACACACTGCAACAGCAGTTGAGACTGGGCATGGTGGCGTGTGCCTGTAATCCCAGTTCTTGGGAGGCTGTAAACAGGAGAATCACTATGAGTCTGATCTAGTAGTGAGATCCTGAATACCCTGTAGACCCTTCCCTAAAATACAGAAAAAAAAAAAAAAAAGAATCTTGGAAGTGAAAAAGAATCTTGCTGCCTCTTGCTGCCCAGTATACACAATGGTCAAGAGTATTTAGAGCAGGCTTAAAGTGTCAACAGTAAGCACCACTTCACGAGGTCCAGACAAAACCCAAGGCAGGGTGACTCGTCTCCTGTGAAGAGTTTGGGCCCCCCGGCTCACATGTGAAAGTGCAACTCTTCAACTTGGCCATTCAGAAAAGCAAGGGGCCTAGATGAAACCCACACAAACTCTCTGTCTCTGGGGACTTGAGTCTCCAGGAACTGGGCTCCCTGATAAGAAAGTACTCCCCTTCCCTTCTGTTGGCTCAACTGTTCTCCATGCCTTTTCCAATCTTCCTCCCTGGTTTCCTTCTCTTGTCTTCTTTTAAGCCTCCACCATCCCCACCGCAAAAGCTCATGTAATGTTCATGTCAGAACCTTAGATGGCTGTAAAAATTAAAATACAAGTGTGGGAAGAACATTTAAATTAATTAGAATAAATTTAATCAGCATAATTAAAACAATTTTATTATAGCTTCTTTCAAACATGTAAACATCCATCTGACTAGTATAATGAACCTTTGTATCAATCACTGAGCATCAGTAGATGTTTACACATTGTCTTCCACCTGCCAGCCCCTAATTTCCAACCTCCTCTTTAACCCAATTACTTTAAAACACTCCAATGTTCATATTCTTTCATCTATAAATAAATCAGCAGTATTTCTTTCTTCTCTGCCTCTCTGTCTCTGTGTCTGTGTGTCTGTCTCTGTCTTTCTGTTAGTGGGATTGAATCCAGGGCCTTGAACAGGAGCTATACTCTAGCATAATAGCAGTATTTCTAAGAGGTAAGACCCATATTTTAAAAATATAGTCATAATACCATGAGCACATATAAAAATAATTATTTGTTAACATCATGAAATAGTGCTCAAACTTCCTTGATTATCTTGCAGTTTATTTTTTACTTTGGATTTATTCAAATCAAGAGCTAAGTACAGTCCCGGTCTTGAATAATTTCTCATCATTGGGACAAAATACCCGACACCCTAACTTAAAGGAGGAAAGGGCTCTGTCCAGGTTTGAGTCCATGTTCAGCTGGTTCCAAGGAAGAGAAACACAGCAGAAGAGAAACAGCCCATAATGTGGCAGGCAGGGAACAGTGAGAGAGGCCTCAAGGAAGAAGGACAGATATGTCCATACACCCTTCTAGGCCACACCCACGGGGCTCACCCTTCCTACTATGCTTCACTTCTTGACATCACGCCCAGCTATACACCATCAATGAACCAGCCCAGTGGTGAGCATCATGTATCTGTGCTCCAGTCACTCTTCCAAAGCCCCATCTACGAGTCCGTGAAGCTTTGGAGTACACTTTAGATATAAACCGTAACATTCTACCCCTGGCCCCTAAAGGACTCATGTGCATCCTTTTACGCAAAAGACATTTAGTCCATCTCTAAGAGTTGCCAAAGTCCTAACAGTACAGAACTGCTGCACAGTCCAAGTCCAAAGTCTC
>NW_004524644.1:3120415-3151454 GCF_000260255.1 Octodon degus | reverse complement strand
AATAGCACCAAAGCAAGACTAAAATCCAGCAGGACAAGCATTAAATCCAAGTCTAGTACCTTGTACAATCTGTGGCAAGATGTGAACTTCTAAGGTCTGGGTGGCTCTGCTTCTATAGCACTGCCATTGGTTGTAACCTTTGTGCCCTCATTTTTGAGTCAGCTTTGCTCACTGCTTGTGGCTTTCTTCAGATGATCCAAGTTCCTGGCTCCTCCAACCTTCTGGGGTCTCTACTGTACCTTCAACTTCATGCTAACAGTTTCATGCTTTGCCCTCTCGGGAGGCACACACACTGCCTGGCTTCTCTGGTCTTCTTCTAAAGTCTGCATGAAAGCATTCCTGATTCCACAACTCTTACATTTTGCATGATCCTAAAACTAGCACAAAGTCTGCCACCAGCTGGTGGCAGACTCACTTCTCTCTTGGGGATAAGGGTTAAATACTAGAGATTCCTGCAGTGGGTTCTGCTCTCCTGACTTGTGCTATATCACATGGCAAGAAGAAAGAGCAAGAGACAAGATAAAAGTGGAGCAGGGATCTGGGATGACCAGTCATTCTGGAGGAACAAAAGACCACAAGGCAGCCAGCACCTTGGTATTTATTGGTTACATCTGTGTCAAAGACAATGGGGTGAAGTGTGGTGAATATTTCTGGGAATAGTCATTGGGACTGCTGGGGGTAGTAAGAACAAAGAATTCTTGCAAGGAGGAGACAGGGGACAATTAGAAAACAGCGGTTCCCCCAGGTACATTATCCTCCTTACATTATCTGTCTTATCTTGCCCTGTGAGCCCTAGGGCTTTTAGCTGTGACCAGAAAAAGCAGGGAGTTTCTGTGTTCCAGTCTGGCTCAAAGGGTAGGACAAGGACAGCATTGGATGTCCTCTAGACTCAGTTTATAATATGTGGTCCCCAACAGTCAAGTGCCCAGATTTCTGAGTACTATAAATCCAGTCCTGAAGAACAATTTCCCTAGGCCGCCACCATTCTGGAACATGGTGGCCTGGGGTTCTTTTCTCAGAGCAGAGTCTTTCACCTTTGCAATTTTGAGGCTGCACAGGATGGAGTCCTGCTGCTTCCTGTGATACCCTCAGGCTGTCTTTTCTATTCTTCTGTTCCAAAGTAGGTTTTTTAATGATAATATTTTCAGCAGCCAAACTTTCCTCTGCTCCATCTTTGTAGGCTACAACTTTACTGATGCTTCATTTCTGGCCCAACTCAAAATATCTGAAATCAATCTGCCAGGCTCTTTGCTCTTTGCTCTGAGACTCACCTAGAGCTGGCTAAAAGTCCCCAACAGTAGCCGTTCCACCACCTCAACATTAGACTGCCTTAACATTTCTTTTACCAGAATAATTAGGCCATTGTCCTTAATCACAGTCTTCTTCAAAGTCTCTGGACATGACCAAAATGCAGACAAATTTTCTGTTGAAACAGAACACACATGGCCAGAGTTCAATTGCCAGTTGAGTCCTTCCAAACTGAAACTTCTTAAGCCTGGTCTTTACTGCAATGCATTTCTATGAGCATTCTGGTCTTTGGAGCTCTGACTAGAATCTTCCATAAGCTTGGCTCATAGAGTTCTGGGCTGCTTCTCCAGCTGGCATCTCCAAAT
The DNA here is from genome assembly GCF_000260255.1 of Octodon degus. Lineage (NCBI taxonomy): Eukaryota > Metazoa > Chordata > Mammalia > Rodentia > Octodontidae > Octodon > Octodon degus. The sequence continues at coordinate 3,149,841 of NW_004524644.1, read as the reverse complement.
CTTTCCAAACTCCCCCTACAAGCCAGTTTCTGAACCACTTGATCCGGTAGTGTCTTAGCAACAACCCCACTCTTAGCACCAAAATTTGTTTGAGTTACTTTCTTGTTGCTTAGATAAAATGCCTGACATCCACAAGTTAGAGAGGGAGAGTTTGTAGAGAACTCAGTCCACAGTCAGCTAGCTGCAGGGGTGGGTAGCTTGGCAAAGGGACATGGCAGAGGAGAATTAGCATGGCAGGAAGAAAGCAGTATTCCTGGTTTGACAACTGAGTTCCATTCCTCCAACTAGGCTATTAAATGAGTTGTTTGCTAAATGAGGAATTGTATGTATATTAAAACATTCAGAACAAAGAAATGGTCAAAGGACAACTTCAACACGATGACTTCCATTTGTATAACTCTTACGTGCAGTGTTGTAATGTACAGGACAATGTAAAACTACAGTATTGTACTGTAGAATAACCAGTAAGAATTACAATATTTATTATAGTTACTTTTCTCATTGCTAGAAAAAAAAAAAAAACCTGACACACACAAGTTAAAGGAAGAAAGATTCATTTCAATTCACATTTGCACAGGTTTCAGTCCATAGTCAGCTGGTTCTAAGGCAGGGAGTTATGGCCCGGGGACACACAGTCCACAGCGAGGCAGGCAGGAAGCAGCAAGCAGCCGCTGCCCGAAAACCTCTCTTTATATTCCCCCCAGGCTACAAGCCTATTGCTTGGTGCCTCCCACAGGGTAGGCTTTGCATTATCCATACCCAGAACTATGTTAAACTAATTTAGTTTTCACATACACTTAATCCCAGTACCACACACACCAGATCCAGCTACCTCTGAAAAGCCCCATCTATGACTGCATGAGATTTTGGGGGGATATCTGGTATAAGTCATAACACTACCGTATAAACATGGTGTACTATACAAAGGAAGACATTGAAGACCTGTAAAGAAGATGTAGAGAACTATAAATAAAGACCGATTGTAAATCCGAGGGGTGGGTCATATGTTGGAACAGCGCATCTCAATCATAGATCCTAACGGTTGTTAAACAGGCAGGTCATTAATGAGCGATATGGGTACACACCCTTTTAGAACATAGTTACTGGGACCTACCTGTTCCCACCAGGCTTCACCTCCTGATATCACACCCAGCTATAACCAGCAGTGGACTAATCCAGCGATGGGTATTATACTCCCATGACCCAGTCCTCCCCACAGGAGTGCAGGGGCTTTGGGGGACCATCACAACAGTCTCCGTATAGTGCTTGGTTGTCATTTATAATCTATAGGATTCCTCCTCTTCTTGTTCTTTTCTTTCTTTTCTTTTTGTTTTGCCAAAGAAACTAGGCTGCTTGTAGATTGTCAACATTTTTTATTTCTTTTGTTGCATCTCATAGCATTGGTTAGGTTCCTCCATTTCTTATAATTCTCATCATCTGATAGTGATAGAGGCTTCTTCCAAGACTAAGAATTTCCATCTGTGACATCTGACCGCTGGGAGGAAGGCAGGGTCCCTAACTCTCTGTGGGGAGCAACAACAAAGAAACAGCTCTTTTGCAGTAAGGTCAACTTGAGTCTTGGTTCACTTTATAAATGGAAAAAAAATCTCTGCCTCTTCCTAGCATCATGATGACTGTCAACTAGAATGTTCGGCCCCTCATGTGTGGGAGCGGGTAGGGTCCTGTGGGAGGAACATGAATTGCAAGTCCAACAGCTCTTGACTTGGTCAGATTCTGGCTTCACCTTTTAACTGCACTTTCCCACTGCATTAGGCTCCCCTTCCTTTTATATGCGCTCGATGTCTATTTCGCCAGGTCGCTGGATTGTACCTGTCGTGTAGTGTGAGCTCAGTAACCGCATGTTTCTTCTCCAGCTCAGGTTACAAATGGTTGTCAAAAATGCACAGACCCACAGTTTGTTTGGATTTAAACATAAATATGATATTCTCCAGCATCGTAAACAATATAGAAGGTTTTCAAACAAGGCACCAGAAAGCACATGCAGAAAGGGGAAGGAACCTGGGAAGAGGAAATACTATTCTCTTTCCCATCTCGTAATTAGAAAGTTCAGGAAATTCTTTGCAAAGAAAGCGAGACCCATTTCAGCCCAGAAATGTGCTCTTCTCTGGACTCTGCTGGCTTGAGGATGTATTTCTTTTACCAAAAGATGAGTTCACAGTAAATGACTCAGAAACATATGGATGAAATTTCCCTGAAGCCACTCAGGGGATTAGAAATTAAGGGAAAGAGAGCTTGGCAAAATGCATTTGGGGTTTTGCCAAGCTGAAACCAACTGAGAAATAGTTAAGACGCAAGGCAGATCACGAACGCTGCCAAGTTTACCCATCTTAGCGGGACAGGGATTTATAATTAGAGTTACTCAGAAAAGCACTGCCTCATGGGTGGCAGAGGACAGAAAAGCCTTTGTCCTCAGTGGCTCAATGTGGCTACTGCTACCCAGATGACCTTGCCTATGTCCACGCCTCTCAGCCAGCAAGGGTGTCACACTCCGCTCCCTGCCCCTGCGTGTGTGGCTCAGCGCACCCACCCTAGTGTGCTGGCCCGTCCTCTTGCTCCTGGCCTGGCGGGAGGCTTCTTGCCATGAAGTCCTGGAAGAGAGGGCCAGTCTTGATAGGGCCTCCTGAGTCACAATGCAGAGCTATGGTGGGAAGGTGACAGATTCTGTTCTCCCTGTCTCTTATCTTTGTCACTTTCCATAGTGCTCTCTGCCTTCAGTGGGTTTCTTTTTGTTTAAAGTTCAGGGATTAGATCAGCTGCTTCCAAACTGCGCAATGGGTACCTTTTGAGGGCCTGGCCAGGCCCACTGGAAGGGGTGGCGGTGGGGGACAAGGAGGAGGGCTGTGCTCCAAGAGGACTGATGGGCTGGGGTTGAGCAGTTTGAGAAGCATGGGTCTCATGAAGCCGCCAGCACCCCTGGCTCCACGGTGCCTGTATCATCTGCCTGCCCACTCGGGCTCCATCACTGAAGCCTCCTTTGCCCAGTGATGGCATGGACTCTCCTCCCCAGTGCTCCTAGAGGGTTCCTCTGTGCCAGGCACTGTGCTGGGCACTGGGCACAACCAGCCAGCAAAGCAGACCCAACCCCGCTCCATGGAGCTGGCAGAGGAGTTGGGAAGCCTGGCACTATACAAAGGAGGATGTGTGTCCAAATTGAGACGCAGCCACCATGAAAGATGAGATGGAGCAGGCCTGGAGTCTGAGATACATTACAGCGTGTTTCCTGCCCAGAGAGTCTCCTCACCAGCCAGGCTTGGCTTGTGTCACCACTCTGTGGCATAGCTACTCATTGCTGAATCATGGAAAGTTTCAATAAAAGTACACCTCACACACGTGACAGGAGAGGGTCCAGAATCCTGGGGCAGTAGCCAGCTGGTGGCTTAGCATGCTGTTCTGGCAGAAAGCAGAGGATGGGCTTGAGAGGACCCCCGGGGGCTGCAGGGAGGTAGCAGTGGGGAAGTTTACAGCTTGGTGACTGAGAAGTACTCAGGGTAAATCACCTGGCACACATGGAAGCCCTGCCAAGGGTGGCTCTCACTTATTTTACTGAGTATTTGAACTATCCTTGATTCGTTTCTGCATTCCTCCCTGAGTTTAATATGTTATATACAGGAAACATTAACAAATTACCAAATCTTAATCCAATTGCTACTTCTTTGCCCCTATCTATCTCTTTCTGCATACTTTGTAAGGAGGAAGGGACAAGAACAGCTCTGGAGACATTACCATGGTCCCCACTGCAAGTAAGGGCAATGCTGGCCTGGGCGAGAGTGCTATATGTGCCTTCTCCCCTGGGAGGCAGGGAACTAGGCAGAGGGACACTGGCTTACCTGCTCAGAGAGTTGAGACTCCTATGGGGCACTAGATGGCAACATTTCTCCAAATCTAAGTACTGCAGAGGGCGGGCCTATGGTCAGGTCAACCCTATAGGGCTGACAGGGTTCTATGAGACCCAGGCTGTGGAGTGAAAACCAGAGCTGGGTGTGATGGGAAGAGGTCCTGATCACTCCAGGCCTTGGTCCAGGACAAGGGCCTAATGGTATTAGTTACTACCACTATCACCACCACCATCAATACCACACCACCATTATGAATACTACCACCACCATTGCCATTCTCACTAGCACCACTAATAGCACTCTGTGCATTATTACCACCATTATCACCACCACCACCACACAACTACCACTACCATTACCACCACCACCATCACTACCACCACCATTAATATTATCAAGACCACCATTACTACCACTAAGCACATCACTACCACCATTACCACCATCATCACCACTATGGTATTACCCCCACCGAATACCATCACCACTATTACACTGCCACCATTAGTGCCACACCACCACTACTAGTTGAGTCACCCATAGTGCTACTGTGTTAGTTGAAACTTAAAGTGAAGACTTTATTCAGATGAATTCTGAAGGAGAGATCTAATTTGAGATACATAGCTTTCTAGAAAAAAAAATATATATATATATATATTTGCTAATATATGCTATAAACAAATTGACAAATGGCTGCCTGGTATAGAAGTTTAAGAGAATTTTTTAAATGAATAGATAAGAATGATTTGTATTTGTATATCATTTTCAGTAGGTACGCAGTTGCTTCTTATCTACTGAAGCAATACCTGAAAACAGTGTGCTATGTGTACTCCTCAGAGTTGTGTCTGCGATATCAGTTTATTTTGCACACTCTGCTGAGCAACCACCCCTACTCCCTGGGCCCTGTCCTTTCAATTAGTCACCTGTCACTGTTGTGTTCTCCTTGAGGTACACTAGCTCACCTACAGAGAACATAGCACTTGACATAGAAACAAATATCTGCTCAACGCCACATTTGATGGGGCTGGTCACATGAGCTGTTCCTTGGGGTCCAAAGTTGAACGTACATATGTAAAAGGGATCAAGATGGTGGAGAAGTTAGAAATGGTAAGCGGAGGTAGGTGCCAGGGCAGCATGGTAGGCCCAAAGGCTGACAGCGGGCCACTTGTCTTAAACCACGTGTGTGTGTGTGTGTGTGTGTGTGTGTGTGTGTGTCTTTAAGCTCTAATGTTCCATAGCTGCTGCCTGACAGGAGTAGATTTTTTTTTATACAACTTTATTTTGCAGTCAGTCAACAAATAATGATGAACTTCTAATATTTCCCAGTGTAGTTCCAAGAGGTGGAAATACAATAGAAAGCAAGGTTCAAGGGTGACCGCAATGTCTTGTGAATGTATACATTTTAAAGAGTTATTACAGTAAAGGACATATTGCAATTCATCTCCCCTAAGGTGCTCCCCATCATTTCAGCTGCACACTTAAGAGCCTATCATCCTTGCCATTTGCTGAAGCAGTTCTGCAAGTCCTCTTTTGTAAGCGTCTTTGTGAGGCATGATAAAAAGCAGTGAACGCTGCCTCCAGCCAGCGGAGAGGCAGGCTTCTTATAGCACTATGGAGTGTCCTTATCCACCTTACTCACTGGATCTGACACCATTTGACTTCTGGCTCTTCTTCAAATTCAAAATGACCATGAAAAATAAACATTTTTAATTAGCTCAGGACATCGAGGCAGCCACGACAGCACATCTGAAGACACTCAGGAAAGAGGGCTCCAGAACTGTTTCAGAAAGCCACGGGAACAATAGGACAAGCATGTTGGAAGCCAGGGGCGGGGGGGTTTTGAAGATTAATGGCCATGTGTCTTTCACTGTAACACATTTTTTAAAATTTACATATTCATTGGGGTCAGGGAGATGGCTCAGTGGAATAAGTGTTTCCCTGGCAAGCGCAAGGGCCTGAGTTCAATCCCCAGTTCTGCCAAATAAATTAATTAATTAATTAATTAAATTAAATTAAATTAAATTTACATATTCATTATAGTTTTTGATTGCATATCATGTCTACCCTAAGCATGCTTACATATTCGTGAAGGAGAAAAAAATAATTACATATAATTCAGGTTTGATATGTGACAATGAAAAAAATGAAGCCGGATTCAGATGTGATAGGTGTGAGATATATATTTCTTTAGCTATTTTAGTTAGATTCACTGAGAAAAGCTACTTTCTCTTCACCGAGAAATGACATTTGGACAGGTGGACCTAGATGAATTGTGAGGTGACCTGTGTGAGAACCCCTGAATTAAACTAAAACACAAATCATCACTGCTGTGAACTGACCCAAGTCAATCTGCTCACCATGCACAACTCTGCGGAACAGGCTGGAGGGGCTTGAGCACACCAAGCTTGTGCTCCAGCTAGGGGTTCTTTTTAGCTGTCCAGAGTTATTAAAAGACAATTGAGGGGGGCCGGGGAGATGGCTCAGTGGAATAAGCACTTCCCTGGCAAGCGCAAGGGCCTGAGTTCAATCCCTGGTTCCGCAAAAAAACAAAACAAACAAACAAACAAACAAACAAACAAAAAACAAAAGACAATTGAGATAAGTGAATGCTATGGTTTGAATGTATATGTTCCTCCCAAACTCCTATGTTAGCACAAAACCCCCAAGGTGACGGTATTAAGAGGTGGAGCCCTTGGGAAGGAATTACCCTCAGGGTGCCCTTTGAAAGAAGCTCCCAAGAGCTGCCAGTCCCCTCACCCTTCTGCTGTGAGAGGCCGCAGCAAGGGTGCTTTCTTAGGAGTAAAGAGTGCCCTCCGCGCACTGACATGAGCTGCCTTGCTCTGAGGCTTCCCAGCTGGCCGGCTTCTTCAGAAGCTGGTGCTGAGACAGAGTCAGGTGAAGAATGCTTCTCAGGGATTAAACTCTGTGACTAGAAGGGGAAAGATCCATTGCTAAAAATGAATACAAGTGAAATAAAACTGGTCAGTACACACGGCCAGCTAGTTCTGGTTAAAAATGAAAAAAGCCCAAAATAATTAAATATCATAAAAAGTAGAGCTGATCTTTAAACCTCACTTACACTTGTTCTCCCTTACCAGTTTATTAAAAGCATGATGTGATTAGGATTTTTTCTGTTTCCATGTTGCTGGAACTTTACAATCCATCATTTTTGAAGGCAATTAATAATGGTACAGAATTGCTCTATTGAATCTGCTTTTTGTAGAAGAATTTAAGTCCCTTAAAATGAAGGGTAAAGTTAAAGCAAGGAAAAGAATGCCAGTGGGGCAGAGGGAAACTGAGCAGTCACACCCATGTGCCATGGCCTGAAGCCACCTGGGGTTGAGGCCTGGACAGGACATTTTGTGATAATCCCATTAGGATTGTCTCTTTTTGTTGTTGTTATTGTTTTTCATTTTATGTATTTGGTATTAGGTCTCACTATGTAGCTCAGACTTGTAGTGATCCTCCTGTTTTCAGCCTCCCCAGCACTGGGATTACAGGTGTGCGCCACCACACCACGCTGGTCCCTGTGCTTGCCAAAGCAGGTGCTTAGTCTGCTGAGCTATCTGGCCAGCCCTCCATCAGGACTATCTTGTGTTAGGTAGAAATGTGTGTTTCTTTCTCCCTTGCCCAGCTCAGCTACTGAATGACGGCTGTGGCCCAGTTACTGTCCTCAGGCAGCTGAAGATGCCTGCAGACAGTGCAGCCCGCAGCTAGGCGGCCAGGCCTTCCGCACCAGGACAGTCTGGGCTACACATCTGCGTGTCTGCCACACGGCCCATGGGCAGGAAGCAGTGCAGACTGTAGCACATCTCCAACACTTTAGCTCACCCACACATCATGCCTACCTTTAATCTCACCAACCAGAGCCCATTCCTACTATCCTTTGTACTTGCTAACAACTCATTTTGACAATAAAAATCCATATCTGACACTCACTGTGCTAATAAATAAAGCCTCAGGAGTTCAACGCAACATGGATCACAGAAGCAAGGCCTTTCTGAGCAAAACCAACCTCACTGCCCTGCAAGAGAATTTTTGCCCATAAAACAAAAGCTTAAATGAGCTGGCACCCATGCAATATCACCCTCTCTACCTCACTGAAGTGTTTTAACGTGAATCGCAGACATCCAACACCTTCTTTAGATGAGCTTATGTTTAGAATGTTAGATGTTAGCCTGATCTGGCCTAGCCACACAGTCCCAAGGATTCTTGGGTGACTAGGAAAAGCAGGAAGCTGTCACAACTAGTTCGAGTTTCATGGCAGTTGGATGCAAGAGGCAGACACCCAACCATAAGACACTGCAGGTCCCTTTGAACCAGAGTCGAAGCCCAGCCTTTTTCTCAGCACTTCCCTGCATGCTGCCTTACCCCCCTGGCTCTCTCTCAGGAGGCTGGTGTGTTGTCTCAGCTGGCCAGCCCAGCATCCATCCCTAGCAGGTGTGGAAAGAAGCTCACAGGTTCCCGTGTCCAGCTTGCTGGGCCAGGCACTGTGCTCAGGGCAGGGACAGCCTGACCCCACCCAGGCTGGGGCATCCCTTGGTCCCCAGAGCCCTTTGCCCCTGTGGTTATTCACAGTCAAAGAAGATTTAGAAAATGAAGGTGCCTCAGCAGCCAGAACCTGGCCAGGTAGAATCTGTCAGAAGTGGACAGGCTCAGGACTCCTTCCCAGGCCGGAGCGAAATCCTTCTCCCTTTCTCAAGAGTTGCTAAAACAGCTCTCTCAAAGCGTTCGGGGATCAGGCATGGAAGAGAATGGCCTTCGCTTCAGATTCTTGCTCTGATGCTTGCTAAGAATTCAGGCTGGCAGCCCCGGCCTGGTCACATGCTGGCCCTGACTGCTGAGTCTTAGGTGCCTGCTCTGGCCTCACTGGCCCGCGCAAGCCTCCGCACCCACTCCTTCTGCATTGCCCTCTGGCCTCTGGCTCCCAGGATACCCAGCCTAGACACTTGCTGGGTTCCCCCTTACTCCCTCCTTCAGATCAGGCGGCTCTTCAGCTCTCAGCTCTGTGGCTCCTCTTCATTTTTGTGATGTATTTATTTGTTTTTATTTTTTTAAAAATCCTTGGGATGAACTCAGTCTTCATACTGAGCTACACGCCCAGCACCCACACCCCTTAATTTTTAAAAAATGTATATTGTACAAGGTCTCACTATGCAGCTTGGACTCCTAGTGATCCTCCTGTTTTCAGTCTCCCCAGAGGTGGGATTACAGTTGCACGACACCATGCCTAGTCTCAGTCGTGACGTGGCATGTGGTGCCAGGAATCAAACCCCGGTCCCTGCGCTTGCCTAAGCAGGTGCTTAGTCCACTGAGATATCTCACCAGCTCTCCCCTCGTTAGTTTATTTATTTCAAGTCTTGGTGAACTCCTTAGGTGGAATTCAAACTTGCAATCTTCCTGCCTCAGCCTCCCAGAATGTGGGGAATTACAGGTTGTACCACCACATGTGCTCTCTACTCCCCTGGCCCTACCTTTCTCAGGAACTCGGCCCTGAGACATGGCCCTGTGGCTGGAATCCTAGCCCTCTCCTGATGCCAGGATACAATGACAGATGAGCAGGCTGGCTATACGCGGTTGCCTCCATGCAGCTCCTTCTGCCACGAGGTTTGTTCACTTCCTCTTGGTCAAGTTCGGTAAAATGAAAAAAAAGCTTATTCTACCTAGGGGAGGTGACAGGTGACCTAGGCCCTGGGCGGTACATAGTGTTGGCCCCTCGGCCTGACAGTTCCTTAGCCTGAGTGGATGGGGCCTATGTAGAGCTGAGATGGAACTTCTCAGCTCGGTCCTTCCACCAAGTGAGAGTTGGTGACCCTCCAAGTGGGGCTTTCTGTGCTCCAGGTGTGATCATCTCTATGACACTGAAGGGACAGTGGTGTCACCCAGTGCTGTTGTGAGATGCTGACAGCCTTCTGCTCACCACAGGGCTTGTCCAAGGATCCCAGGAGTGCCATGGCACAGAGAGGAGGGAGGGGGCCAACAGGGCTATGCCCCAGGGTCCGTCCAGGTTGGGATGATCACCTGGCAGCCTCCCAGAGAGCAATGCTCAGACCACCCTTTCCCTCAGGGTCCTGGAGAGCTGGTCCCCTTGGCTACCTGATCCTCCCTCTTCTTAGGTCTTTCCCCAAGTCTTGGGCTCCCCAGTCAAAGTGTTCATTCATTCTGGCTTCTCCACCATTGTGTTGGGTGCTTCATCAGCAAGAGCTGAGATCCTGAAGCTTAAACACCAGAGAGATGGGCCTCCTGAGCCAGGGGCTGGGAACCTCAGAAGCCTCTCCATACCCTCCTGATGACGAGACCCCTGCTCACCCAACTACCTGTGCAGTTATGGAAGGGGACAGCAGCAAAAGGACACACAAGGAAAAAGCCAAACAGATTGGGCCTTCATTCTTAGCTCTTTAGGTCCTTTCCTTTGACCCCTGCAACACCTAAGCATGATTTCCTGTTATTCTTCCTTAAAGCATGGGCAGTAGGACTGAAAGAGGACTCAGTTGATAGGAGGTAGGAGGTTGGCACACCTGTTGAAGAGAACAAGTGACCTGCTGGGTCTGCACTGGTCTGGATAGGGCAGTGATTAGGGACACAAGGCCAAGAGTCCTGCTGAGAGCCTACACCTGGACCGATTGCCTTGGTTTGTATGCTGGCTCTATTGATTCTAGAACTATTATTTTGTGTATTTGTTTATTTTTGGTACCAGGTATCAAACTCAGAACCTTGCACTTGCCAGACAGGTGCTTGTGCCACTGAGCTCTCTCCCTGGTCCCAGAACAAGTTCTGCAACCTTTCTATGCCTTAGCTCCACCTTCTATAAAGTGGGTGATAATACAGTTGATGACGTTAGCCTAACTTCTCATAGTGGTATTGAGGTTAAAGAGTTAAGCACAAGGCATGTTGTGAGGCACCCAGATGCCACCGAGTAAATGCTTGCTCTTATTATTATGCATAGCGGGATAGACTTCCATCTCTATCACTATCCACTGGTTGTCATAGCCTGTGATACATGGAGAGCAAGTCTAATTTACAATTTCTTTCTAATGGTTACGTAGCTACTTACAAAGAAGATTGAAAGCGACTTAATGACAGTAATGGGAAGGTTCATCAGTTAAGGCACTTGCTGTTTGTACTTCTTCTGCAGAGGATAATATATATATATATATATATATATTTTTTTTTTTTTTTTTTTTTCAGAACTGGGGATTGAATTCAGGCCCTTGAGCTTGCCAGGGAAGCACTTATTCCACTGAGCCATCTCCTTGGCCCCTGAGGATAAGAATTTTTAACCCAAAGATAAGACTGCCTCCTTTCTCTGGTGTTTGTTCACACTTGTGCTGTAGTGGACAGTGTCCTAATCCAGAACCAGGGAGAGCCGGTTGTGTTAGGCTGGCACAGTAGGCATCAGCGGCCCTTCATGGGATCTACAGATTCTGTTTGGAGCACCTGCTGTCTGCTGGGAGTTCGTATAGGAGTCCTATCTTAGCTCCTATCAGTCCCACTTTTCAGACCAGAAAGCAGGGTCCAGAGGTTAAGCAACCCGCCCAGTCACCCAACAAGTGCGCAGGGGATGGGGCTGAAGTCTGAGGGCGATCCGAAGCCCACAGCTTCCTGCTCTGCCTCCACCTCCCCATGCTGGGCAAGACCAGCACCACCCTCTCTGGACCATCTGAGCTGTGGGCTCTGGAGAGGAAAAATGAGCAGCACTTGGCCCTCGTGGCGCCGCACACCTGCATGAGAAGGGAGGCCGGCAAGCAATTTAACCCAGATATCAAGCCATTTAAGCTGGTAGAGTTTGTATCCATTTTTAACAAGCACTAGAGACTATAAACAATGAGCCTGACCTTAATTCAAGCACTAAGTGATTATGTTTGACAAAGAAATGTAAACACAGCTCTAACTGATGCCGGTGTTCACAACTGGTGGTTCATTAGTTATTGTCTTCTCGTAAGGGGCTCCATCTGGGATCTGGGATCTGGGACTGGGTTTGTTGCACAGCCTCTATCACTGGCTTGAGCTCAAGGCCAACATTCCGTGGTTGATTGATTAAGTCATGTAGCCTGTGAGTGCTGCCGCAGCTTATGCTGAGCTCCACACATGAACAGGACAGATGCGATCCCTACTTTCACAGGGCTCATAATATGTCAGGCTAAAACCAAATTACATGCAGGGACCAGGATTCGATCCTTGGAGTGCTGTGCTGGCCCTGACCCCAGGGCACGCTGAGAAGGTGACTAAGACTGGGCGTGGCGGTGCATGCCTGTAATCCCAGCGCTTGGGAGGCTGAAAATAGGAGGATCACTATGAGTCCTATCTGTGTATTGAGACCCTGTAGACACTGTACTAAATACATAAAAATGAATAAATAAGTAAATAAAACTGAATTACAGTGGTATCTTGCTTTATGAACTTGCTTTAGGATATTGAGAAAGATGGCTGTGTCTGTGTTTGTCTGGGGAAGATGGATATGGTTGCGTTTCTCACCAAGTGTGCTGTTTGTGAATGGAAGCATAAATTTGCCAAACGCTTTCGTTTGCAAGCCAAATGAAAACCCAGCTTTGGGAGCTGAGGCATTACTGTACTTCACAAAGAAATTAATAGTGAAAGTGTACGTGGTTCCTACAGAGGTGAGGGTACTTACGTGGAGGGAGCATGCCCGTGAGTGTGGTCAAGGCAGGCCTGTCTGAGGAGGGATCTGAGGGGTACCAAGGAGCTAGTCATCGGGAAGCAGGGGCCGCTCCTCACTCAGTGCAGGCAGCAAGTGAAAAGGCCCTGGGCCAGGAAGGGCTCGGTATCCTTAAGGAGATACAGGGTGGTGGAGCTGGGGCTGGAGTGGGAATAAGTTGCTTAGAATCAGGTAGTTACCAGGAAATACAAGGGAAACAGAACAAGCAACACAGAGGAATATAATTACTAAAGTATAAACTGTAGGGCTAGTCAGAAAAAAAAATGACCCAATTTAATAACAAATAGTAAGGGGAAAAAGGTGGAGTAGAAACCTATAGACTGGGAGAATTAAGTAGTTATATGAGGGATATGGAGAAAGTGGAACCCTCTTACTCTGCTGGTGGGAATGGAAAATTGTACTTCTTGGTAGTGAGAGAAATCCTAGAGTGTGAGACAATTGTGTTCTTTTAATCAATGCCCCCCCCCATGCCCTTGTACCTTGAGTGGTCTCTGTTAGGGATTTTGAATTATGTCCCCTCATAAGATACACTGAACTCCTAACCCCAGCATTTCCCCTCAGAATGTGACTATTTATCAGGCTCCAGAAGGAACAGAATCAGCAGAAGATTGGATGGCCAGAGAGACAGACAGACACACAGACAGACAGACAGACAGACAGACAGACAGACAGAAAGGGGTTTATTTTAAGGCACTGGTCCATCTGTAGTGTGGACCGCAGGCTGGAAAACCCAGCAAGAGCCACCATTGCGCTCAGGTCTGAAGGCAGCCTGCTGGCAGGGTTTCTTCTCACCCAGGGGAATAGTGGAGCGCTTAACTATAGGGCATAGAGGGCCCACAAGAGCAGAAAGGGCTATTGAAAACCCAACTGCTCGCACGACACGCTGATATTTCATTGTGGTTACCCGCTGTACACATGCGCAAACACAGAGACATACGATGACAAATAGAAGAACCTCGTAGCTCTGGAAAGGTTCATATTAAATTAAATTTGTGAACTGAAATATTTTCATTACATAAAAAGAGCATACTAAGTTTTATTGATATAAAAGGAAAATAAAGTCTTAGCAAGTCCTCAAAACTAAGTCAAGTAAATACAAATTTTTCCTTAGAAGAATTTATTATCTATTTGCTTTGAAATTAAGATTTTTTTTGGCAACCATTTTTTAAAAAATGAACCATACATGTAAATACTTATGATGAAATAATAAAATGATTTCTATTTGTTATTTGTGAAATCTTGTTATATTTTATATAAAGTAAGTCTGTGGTTACATGACACTATACTACTCAGCAGGAATCCTGATTTGTAGATACTTCTATAAAATCTGTTTATATTTATGGCTTTGAAAATGTAGCAAAAAATCTTTGATAATATGTCATCATTTGCACAATGAATATGTTTTTCTACTGAGTAGTAGACCATTTAGACTTTAAAACTTATTAGCTTATATTTTTAAAAAGTAACAGCTATAATAGGCCTTTGAGAACAGCTCATCTTGTATTCAAAAACTTAGTTAGAATTTTATAATTGTAGAACAACAAAGATAAAATGAAAAACTTAAAATCTATCAAAACTAAGACAGAGTTCTCAAAACCAAAACCCAAACCAAAACCAATATCATGCTAACAGGAAGCTATTCAGGGATTGGAATAGATACCAGAAGGCAAGGAAAAACCATCTTCAAGGAATAGAAGGAAAATAGCAAATTACACTTTTATATCCAACTAAACTATTATTTACAGACAAGACTACAATATACTCCCAGATACATAGACTAAAAGTACTTGCTCACAAACTGGTTGAAATAAGACTAAATGGTGTTGGGAGTTGGGGAGATAGCTCAGTGGAAAAAGTGCTTGCTTGTCAAGCACAAGGTCCTGAGTTCAATCCCTGGTACCACAAAAAAATAAAATAAAAAAGGGGCTGGGGAGATGGCTCAGTGGAATAAACACTTCCCTGGCAAGCACAAGGGCCTGAGTTCAATCTCCGGTCCGCACAAAAAAAAAAAAAAAAAAAAAAAAAAAGACTAAGTGGTGTAAATAAGAAGAAAAGTGAATTTTGAAAAATGAAGTACAAGAATAAAATATGCAAAGAAATCTGTAAAATATCTTGAAAATATAAGTACTGACATATTGATGATTAAAAAGCACACATCATATGTAAAAATACCGAAGAGGGACTTGATTATAATAGCAGAAAACATAGGAGGGGAAAAAAAATGAAAACATAGGAAGGAGAAAGAGTTTGAGAGGAAAGTTGAAAACTGGATACAGTCTTTGTTTTTGGAGGAAAATAAAAATTTAAAATAGCCAGAATTACTAGCCAGAGGGTGTAAGGCCCCACAGCTTGTCTTCAGTTTTCTTTGATCTTGGTACATGACATCAGGTGAATAAAGGCACAGTGTTGTACACAGCCAGGGAGAGGGCAAGCACACTGAATGCTTGATCCTGAAGAGACTCACTTTGGGTGTCCACATAGGAAATGGTGACTTAGGTCACAGTTCTCCATCTATTCATTCTGGTGCTTTGTGAAGAATGGGAATGTGCGGAGGACACGCACAGAGCATCTAGTCACCCACACCCATGTGAACGAGGGGACTGAGGCAGGTAAAGGCAAGCCTTGGCTTGATTCTTTTGTGCGGAACAGCAAGTCCCAGCTTTGTCCTGAATGGTCTGCTCTGAGCAGGGGGAGCTTGGCTCTGTCTTTCCCCCAGGTAGCACAGGACATGCTAGAGACAGATTTGTTTTTCAGCTTAATAGTTCTCTCCTAAGCTTTATATCCCTTTAGATATGAAGAAGAAAGTTATTCAACTACCCCCAGCTCTTTAAGGAAATCAGGAGGGCCATGGCTACTTTGGTTAAAGAAAACTTTGAGACAGATATTAGAAAGAGAAATTTCCCTCTACATCCTGCTTCCCACCTTCAGGAACTATTCCAAAGAGATCAGAGGTCTATATTTGATCAGAGTTCTATATTCTTATTTAGGATTTTTTGTTTGTTTGTTTTTTAATTTCAGAGAGGAGAACACAAAACCTAGAGCCACTGAACATAAGATAATAGGTTTGGCTACAAAGTCTGCTTACATGGCAGAAATCCCTAGAAACCAAATAAATCAAATGCTAAACTTGGAAAAATATCTCCAATGCACATTACAAAGTCCCAATTTCCTTAATCTACCAAAGCTTTCAACAAACCCACGGGAAACATACCAGCAAGCCAGGAGAAAAATGGTAGAAATGATGAGAGAACTCACAAAAAAACCCAAACCAAAAGAAACAACCCAACTATTGATTCTCTTTGTGTCAAGCTTTTAAACCCTTCATTTTGCAATATTTTTAAGTTTACATAGTAGTTACAAAAATAGTACAGTTCCATATTTATGTATTTAACACCCTAATTTTAGTATAGCCTCTTAGCTTCAGTTTGTATAAGGATGTCTTTATCTTTCCTTCATTTCTAAATGGTGGCACTACTGAGTATGGTATTCTCTGGTGACAGGTTGCTATTTTTTTCCCATCAGTTCTGTGAAAATCTCCTACCACTCTCTTGGTTTATAAGATTTCTGCTGTTCTCGGGTGCACTGAGACAACCCTATGTGTTGTATCTCTCTTTTTTTTTTTTCAGTCTTCAGATTCTTTTCTTAATCATTCACCTTTGAGAGCTGGACTAGATGATGTCTTAGAGTTGACTTGATTGAGTGAAATTTGACCGGTGAACTTGGACCTTCTTTACCTAGATCTTTGTATCCTTCTGTATGTTTGGGGAAATTTTGTTATTATTTCTTTTAATAAGCTTTCTACCCCTTTGACACTCTTAAGTACTTCTTAACCCCAATAATTCAAATATTTGTTGAATATTCTCCCATGCTTTCTTCATTTCCCTTCATTATTTTTTCTCTTGTAATTGTGTATTTTCAAATAGACTATTAATTAATTTATTTTTGTACAGGGTCTCACTATACATCTTGGGCTCATAGTGATCCTCCCATTTTCAGCCTCATCGGTGCTGGGATTACAGGCGTGTGTCACCATGCCCAGACTTTGTTGCCGGCTCAGTGCGCCTGGGGGGGTGGAGCCAGCCTATGTTTTTTAGATCCTTTATTCTTTCCTCTGCTTGATCTATGCTACAACTGATGGCTTCTATCTTGTTTTAAATTTCATTGAATACATTTGTCAGCTCAAAATGAGATTTTAGAAAATTTATTCTGTAACTTCATTAGATCTTTGTTAGAGCACTGAAAAGTTTCTCTGTTTTCTTCAACCTCTTTAAAGGAAGGAAGCTCTTTTAAATGCTAAAATGGGTATTTTGAATTCTCTGAGACCTTTATATTGATTACACTCTAGTCAGACTCTGCCATGTTTTTAGGAAAGGTCATGGTTTCCTGAAAGCTCACTATGCCCACTGATTGTGACATCCCCTGGGCATAGCAGAAGTAGGTACTTAATGACTCTTCCTAAGCCAGCTTTGCTTGTGCCTATCTTTCCAGAAAGTCTGAGCCACCTGCCAAGTGCAGTTCCAGTGGCTTGGTCAGAGGTATTGACCTGGGAGGTGGTCACAGTGCTCTGCCCAGAGCTCGGTTACCCTGGCATTCCAGTCATTCTCCCTCCTCCAAATGGAGCTACACTCTCCACACTGGGCTGTTCGGGTTTGAGGAGAGGCTATTCTTTTCCTCCTTCCTTCTGCCGTACATCTTTTCATGTTGTCGTACTAACAGCAAGCTCCTTAGTCTTTGCCATTGTGACAGTCATTTGATGCTTGAATAGCTGTTCAGCTGGAGTCTGTGAGGAGATGATCGCCAGAGGATCCTGGACAGCCTCTTGCTCCACCACTGATTCTTATTTTGTTTTATTGTATTTCTGAGGGATCAAATCCAGGGCTTCTTAAACACTGGAAAACACTGTTTTAGTTTCATTTCTGAAAAGGCAAACACAAAGTGAATGGGAAAGATTTTCTTTCTTTTTTTTTTTTTTTACCTAACAGATTGGTAAAAAGTAAAACATTGGATGTTACTATATTGTTTACAGTGTGGGAGGCTTTCTCACACTGATCTATGTCATTAGCAGGAGAAGGAATGGGAACAACCTCTTTGAAGAATATTTTGGTAGCATCTATCAAAAAGTTAAACGCACATTTTCTTGCATTCAGCAACCATTTTTAAAAATCTAATCTACAAATATACCCATACATGTTCATTACATATGGCAAGGATATTTATTGCAGCTTTATTTGTAATAGGAGAATATTTGAAACAAAACAAACCTCTGTCAATAGGGAACTGTATAAATAATATGTAGCACAATTCTACAACAGACTGTTGCGCCATTACTATAAAGAATGAGCTATTCTCTGCAGTTAGAATTTCAAAGACATATTAGGACAAAAACCTGCATAAAGTGTAGGTTATGTAATAGGCTTCCCTTAGTACTGAAGCAGTAAACATGTGGATGACTATGTTTGTATGTGCATAGACGGTCTCTAATAGGTTCTCAAGACTGTGACACTAATGATTCTTTAGGAACAGAAGAGGAATCTTTTGAACACCAGGAATTTTGTGTTGTGTGCCTATATTAATTAATCAAATTTATTTTCTTAAAAATTGAACTCACCCAGGAACAAATCAACTGGCAGAATGCCGCAGGGTGAAGTGCATCATTTCAGACCTCTACACTGTCCCTCCTTAGTTCAAGTGGCCTTTCCTGTATATATCTCCAACTCACATCTGCATTGGGAAACCTCCTCGGACAGCCCCAGCCTCAGTGGCATGGACTGTATCTGCCCCATCTGACCAAAATCTCACAGCCCCCTATGGGCCTCAAACTCAGAACTTGGCCCACTTGATGGTGGCTGTCGGCCTACGGTAGGTTTTTCTTTTTCTGGCTTGAGGTCCTTGGTGGAAGAAGCAGCTCACAGCAGACGGACGGTCCTGGTGCCCAGCACAGTACCTGGCACAAAGTGGGCTGCAACAGAAGTCTCGGTTGGCTGCCCGGATGGATGCCAGGACAGTGCTTCTAGAGTGCTGGGGCACCAGGGAGCTTTTGTTTGTTTTGTTCTCTGCTTTAATCTTAGCGTGCGCAACAGGGCTCGGCATACAATAGGTAGTCAATATTTGTAGATGAATAATGAATGACACCTAGAGAGAGAGGAGAGAGCAGGAGAAGCAATTAGCTGGCAGAAAGATGTTTGAACAAGGTGGGGCAAGGACTACACAGAGCAGGAGCTACAGGAAGGCCAACAAAGGACACCAGAGAAAGAGCTGCCTTCTGGTCTACAAGAATGATCTGGTGAAATCACTGTACAACCAAAATGGAAATTACACTTCTAGATATTTCTCCCAAGAAATAAAAACATATCTCATTGCAAAAATGTGTATGTGCACATTCAGAGAAGCATTACATATAATAGTCAGAAAGTAGAAATAGGTCAAGTGTCTTTCAGCTGACTAATAAACAATGTAGATATGGCTTATCTACAATGGAATAGTATTTTCTGGCAGTAAGAAAGGGAAGAAGTACTGGTCAGGCCACAATAAGACCAACCTGACAGCACGCTAAGCAACAGAAGCCAAAACCAAAGGCTACCTATTATTTGACACCATTCATAGGAGATGTTCAGAACAAGGATTTGTGGGTGCCAGGGCTAGGGGAGGGGGATGGAGGAAAATGGGGGGGTGACTGCTAAGGGTTGAAGTGTTTCTTTTTTTTTAAATATTTATTTATTTTTATTTATTACATTTATTTATTGTGTGTGTGTGTGGCCAGCTCAGCCCACCAGGGGGTAGGGCTGGCTGGCATGTGGTGCTGGGGATCGAACCATGGTCCCTGTGCTTTGCCAAGCTTGTTTCAAGTAGGTGCTTTAGACCACTGAGCCATCTCTCTAGCCCCGAAGTGTTTCTTTTGGGGGCCATAAAGATGTTCTTTTTTTTCAGTACCAGGGATTGAACTCAAGACCCTGCATTTGCCAGACAAGCACTTATTCTACTGAGCTATCTCCCCGGGCCATAAAGATGTTCTGAAATTAACTGTGATCATGGTACATCTCTTGGGCTACCCTAAACACCAGCAGATCAGACACTTTATGTAGGCGCATTACGACATCTGTTAATTCTCAATCAAGCTGTTATTTACAAAGTAAACACGGCCTGCATTTTCTGGAGGCACGAAGCAAGAATCATGGCAGCCTGGCCCATCCTGCATCCGCTCTGAGCCCAGGGAAGGTGTTCTTATTCTACCTGTGAAGCCAGGGGAGGGTGCTGTCAGCAGGTGCCAAGGACCCTGGTTCCAGAAGTGCCCCCACCCCATCCTCAGGGCCAGGTGAGGGCGTGCTGCAGCTAACTTCCTGGAGTGGTAAGGGCTGTGGCAGTGACTGGTTTTTTTTTGTCGCAAAAGCTGGGGGGTACTTGTGGGTGCTAGCATTTGGCACCCAACTCCTTTGCTAGAGTATTAGACGCTCGTCATAGCTGCTTACCAGGGATGTCCCTTGACATAATTCAAGGGCCTGGATCCAACAGGACCTTGGGGTGTCCCCAGGTTCTTCACAGAGCTGCAGGAAGGGCTTGCTCCAAGGGCCTGGCCCTGCCTGTGAGCTGCCCTGTCTACTCCAGCTGGCTGAGAACCCAGCCAGCTTGGCACGGAATGAGACTGAGGGGCCTCTGGGTCCCCCTTAGCCTCTGTGATTCTGAGGTTCCTTTGCCAGGACTGTGTGACATCAGTAGGCAGTAGACAGTGACAAATGCCCAACAGCCTATGGAAGTGGCAAAAACAAATTTGGGCTGGGAACAGCTGTAACTACAGAGAGAAACCCATAGTACATTTCCAAATATGACCTTCTGCTCCCCCGAACAGGACGGGAAGGAAGGAGAGACCCCCGCAATCTTGGCGCCAACAGGGCATCAGGAAAAACGCTGTGTAGTCAGGCTGAAAATTAAACAGATGTGAGTTTCTTTAATTTAAAGGCTTAATTATTCTGACGTTTTCCATAACTTAATCTGGGCCATCACTTCAGCTTTAATTATGCATAATGAAATGGATTATTTACAGTAACTAATATGACAGGAAAAACCGAGGGGTGAAAATCGGTAACTTGGCAACTGTTGTGTATTCGCCTGGATTCAGCCTGCGTGCAAGTGACTCCCTACTGAGCCTCAACCCTTGCACAATCCTGGGGTGACTACCAGGAAAGCACGGTGCTGATGGGGGACGTGCTGTGCGCCGGCCCCTGGCACCTCGTTATCCCTTTGCACTGCTCACAGTACTACCTCACACAGGCCTTATTTTCCCTGATTTGTAGAGGGGATTAGAACCAAAAGGCTGGGTCATTTGCCTGAGGACACGCAGCAAGACTGCTTTGCCCATCCTCCCACTCCAGACAGCAGCCTGTAGGTGTTCGTGCCAAATCTTGCTGACCTCCCTGCTTTTTACAGCACAAGTCCACTTTCCCTAAGGGAAAGTCTGCTTGCTATTTTGAGCAGGGAAGCGGATAATCAAGATTGTCCTTTGGGAAACTACCTGGTGATCCATTGGAGGCTGTGGAGAGAGTTCGGGTTATGGGCAAGGACCTCAGACTTGTATGGTGGTGGCAGTCTCCTCTGCCTCCTCTGTGTTTACTCTGAGGTGGAAGGAGGAGAGGCAAAGTGACAGGGGCAGTGGCTTAGAAGCTCTGTGGCTGGGTCTCTCTGTCCCTTACAGCTCCTAGTCTCTTGCTGACTGATTGGCAGATGCCGCGTGCTGGTCACTGTAGGGCAGGAGCACCTCCGGGGTCCGCTCCCAGCTCACATGCCTTCTGGGAGGGTCCAGCTCAGTGGCCCCACAATCCTTTTCTGCCCCCAGACTTGGGCTGCTGGGGACCTTGTCCCCGTCTCTCCCACATAAGGAAGGGAAGAGACATTTCATAGGAAGCTTTCCTGCCACCTCCCTCAGCCATTGCCTTCTGTCTGAGAAGAGACTGGAGCCCAGATGCTGTTGGGTTACCTGTCACCTTGTGTCCTGGCCCAGAGCTGCGTGGGCATAAAGGCCATGTGGCCCCCCCCCACACTTTGTGAGGGCCTGGAGGGGCCTTGGTGATAGATGGGGTCAAAGGCAGCATCCACCACCACCGTCCTCTGTGTCCCACCCTGGGCTCCTCCCTTGGGCTGAGGTCCAGCGAGCTCCCAAGACTGAAGCTATTCCTCAATTCAGAATAGCAGAAAAATCCACCCATCTGGCCCTGCATGTGGGAAGGACAAGTATGGTAGGAGGGCAGCTGTGACTCCAAGGGGCATTGCATGGGTGTGGTTAGCTTTCACAGTCTTCTTGAGCCTCAGCTCTTTCTCTGCTCTTGCGGCTTCTGTGCTGGAGCTCTCTGTGGAGACCCACTGTGGGTGAGGACCTCCAGGACAGACACTGACTGGGCTGCTGGGCTGGCCTCTCAGGGGTCATGCAGTTGCAGAAGCAGCTGACTGAAGAACAATGATCTGGCCCTGTTTAGAGTCTCCCATAGCTACCAGTGAAACCTCTGTTTCTTTCTCGGGTGGCAACAAAGCCAGGAGGGGAAGCCTGCAGTGCCTGGAAAAAACTCTGAGTCTGCGCTGCATCCAGGTCCTGGCGCAATGTGCTGAAGCCCACACAGGCTCGAGCCATCAGCTATGCAGGAAGCAGTCATCCTGCTGCTGCTCCTAGAGGCCGCGTCAGGTAGGAACTCCTGTTGGCTTTGCAGCCTGACTCGGCCTACTTCCTTTGCAGCTTTCCATTGTGTGATGAAGTCCTCAGAGAGGAGACTGCCTCGGGGAGGCCTCGCTCTGTGATAGACTTGTCTGTGAGGATGGGTGAATTACAGCATCTCCAGAGAGGCCTGGGGGATGGCCTAGTGGTGTCCTGGACAGGAGAGACCCTGAGAGGGTCACCATGGAGTCTGTGTTTGACCCATGGACTCCTCTCTCTCTCTTATGTTACTGGCCTGGCTGGAAGTCTTGAGACTGGATATGGGGAGAGTAAATTCCGGGGCAGAGCTCTGTGTGTGTGTGTGTGTGTGTGTGTGTGTGTGTGTGTGTGTGGTCAGTCTTTGTGGAGACGATGGTTCTTCTGTAGGGACAACTTGAGACTGGTCAGGGATCATCTTCAAATGGTGCAAAGAACTTGCCTTCTAATAGAAGGGCCAAAGAAATAGCCCGGGTTGCTTCTCTCCGTCTTTCTCATTCAAGAGCTTGCAGCATCTTGGGTGATCTTTTAAATGCTGTCAACTTGGCTTATTGAAACTGAGCCTTTTAAATTAAATTTTATTTTTGAATAGGGAGTATATGCATAATGTATGGAATTCAATCATGTTAATTTGCAGATTAATTTAGGGATAATTTACATCTTTGATGGGTTGTATAGTAAAATTCTTAGGGGAGTGCTGGAACATAGTAAGTGTTAGTAGTTATTATTTATAATGTTGAATCTTCATACTTAAGGAACTGTATGCTAGATATTATACTGGCTTAAGTTTTCACATATTTTCCTCAGAATTATTTTAAAGTTTCCTTCATATAGACATTGCATATTCTGAGCATGGTGATTTCTAGTTCTTTCTTTTCTTTTTTATGTTTATAGGTGGAATCTTTTCTTTCCTTACATCTTTTAATGTACTTTTCTATGATATATGGAAGTCTGTTAATGAATTATTTTACTATTTATAATCCTTTTACTGTTGATTCTCATGCTTTTCTAGATTTAAAAAGAATGAATATTTATATTTTTCCCTTGCTTTTTTTATATGTCCTATTTTCTTCTCTTCTCCAAAGGCCATGTCTCCAAACCATTGCTAAATAATGGTAAGAGTTTACATTCCTGTCTGATTCCCCAGTAAGCATAATGCTAGCTTTTGGGATGAAGTAGAAATGTTTCATATGTTAAGGAGAAAGCTTTTATTCTTATTCTATTTGGGATATCTCTAAATCAAAATGGATTTTTAAGTCAAATGCTTTTCAAGATCTATGGAAATGACAATTTGGTTTTCCACTTTGATCTGCTAAGAAGAAAAGTCAACAGCTGGCTTCCCCATGTCGAGCCCTTCTTCGTCTTGGACTTTGAGACTCTGCAGAAGCAAGAGGAACAGAAAATGACCAGCAGGCCCTACTCCATCTTGACTCTAACTTAAGTAAACATTTGTGTTTTCCCCAGAAAGGCTTTAAGGGCCATTATCATTCGTGATAAGAGGTGACATTTATTGTCACCGGGGAAAAGGGGAGAGGAAGAAGAACCCAGTGCTCAAATTTGAACCTATCACCCGGAACTTTATCACCAGTCCTATGAAAGGAATGAATTACAAAGGTTCCCAAGCAATAGTTGATGTTTCTTCTAAATAAGGGTGTAGGAGTCCCTCCTTCCCCAAAGACCGTACACTTGTCCATGCTTTTACTTCCATGGATCAAATCCTAGTTTTTACAAGAGCTCCTGTGACACATCCAATTTCTTTTTCACCCTCTGTGGGTCTGAGAACCTGACTGTGACCTTTCGCCACCCAGGGTTGCCTAGGACACTGGGAAGTGGCAGGCAGGCCAGCACCTGCTTTCGGCATTCGTGCAGTGAGCATCGCCAACAACTGTCCCATCACAGCCACACACGCAGCCTTCTTTGCACCGGGGACTGTGCTTCCTTGAAGCCCCTCCCGAGGGGTCCCTGGCTTGCTCGTGGTGAGCCTTCTTCCTGCTCCTGTAAGCTTCCTTTCCCTGCACTGAGAGCGTGGGAAGCTAGGTCCTAACAGCACGAGGAGGTAGTGACACTCCTCAGTTCTTCGTGTCTTCAGTGAATGGCGTCAGTTAAGGCCTATAGGTCATCATACGTGGTAAAGGTAGAGACACTGCAGTGCTAGATTTTCAGAGCAACAGAATACACCTTCAAGTTGAGGGCCAGCAAGTGCCAAGGCGGCTATTGTGCCCATAAGGCCCAGGCTCTGTTTCTATTATTGCATGGATCTTCCAGGAATATAACTTCCTTCCTCTAAAATCATTCTGATTCTTTTGTAAGGAAAATGGGCTCTTTCCACCTCGGAGGGAAAACAGTTCCTGTTTCCTCCCTAGGTATCCTGTTTACCTGCTAATGTCTACCTTTCTGCCCAATAGAAGTACTAGGTGCCAAAGGCTTGCTTAACAGGTAGGATGGGTTACCATTCTGTAAATCTTTCAAATATCTGTCAATGTCTTCAACTAGGAAGTCAATCCTGTAACATCAGGCTTTCTGTCTCCTGTTGCTCTGTGGGCTGAGTGCCCCAAACAGAGGGCATTCATAAATATTGGTTGCTTTTGTTAACCATCATCCCATCTAAGCCTGGCACGTGTATGATTCCTTTCTGCGTTTACTGATTCTACCCTCACAGCTTTAGATCTTCTGACTACTTCATATTGACATTTAAATTAGTTTCTGTCCCTTTCATCTGCCATTAAGATGAGGAAAATTGAAAGTTTCTCTTTGCAAAGCCAGTCTGCCATTCTGGTAATGGCTCACAAAGGGCCCTGAAGAACATAACTAAACAGAACCCTCAACTAGACCTGTGGGACAGAGTGGAGACAAAACTGTTTTCAGACTGTGAGCACCAAAGACCGTGTGTGTTTCCCAGAAGATGAAGGACCCAGCCTCTTAACATAGGTCTCTTAGTACATTTGAACCCACTGCACACAGAAGCTACCTGCATTTTGAGAAAGCCTCCAGACAGCTAGCTTTTGCACTGGACTCAGATAATGACCAGTTCAGTGAGAGAGGAGCTCTGTATCACTCATTGTCATATCACTGGGACAAAATATCACAGAGGAGAGGTTTATTTCTATTCACAGTTTCAGGGGTCTCAGTCCATGGTTGGCCAGCTCCATGGTGGATGGGCCCAGCAGAGGAAAACTGCTCACATCATGGTATCCAGGAAGCTGAGAGAGAAGGGAGGAGCCAGGGATAATAATATACCTTTCAGATCACATTCCCAGGAACACCGTTGTCTCAATTTTTTGTTGTTATTGTTGCTAGGACAAAATACCCAACACTCAAAATGAAGGAAGGAAAGTTTTATTTAGCTCACAGTTAGTGTAGGTTTCAGTCCATACTCAGATGGCTCCAAGGCAGAGTTGCTTGTGGAAGAGAGCAGCCATTCATGGTGGTGGAAGACAGCAGAGAGCTAAGGGAGGAGCAGCGGCTGTGGCAGCCAGCAAGCTCCTCTCCCTCCCTTACATTGTATTCAGGCTATCTGCCCTTAGGGCAGGTGTAGCACTCACACCCATAATCCCAGAATTAGATCATGAATTAACTGTAAACTCTAGAAGACTGCTTCAATGACTGCATGAGGCTTTTTTTTGGGGGGGGGGAATGGGGAAACAACTATACACAAACCATAACACCACTTCTTCTGACTAGGTTCTACCTCTGAATATGAGATTTTGGGGGGGGGGGACATTTTAGATCTAAGCCATAACATTCCATCTCTAACCCCAAAAAGGCTCATATCCATCTCATGAAAAATGCTGCTAGTCCATCTCTAGAAGTCAGTAAAAGTCATAACAATTTCAGCACTGCAGAATTGTCCAAGTCTAAAATTTCCTCTAATACTGAAGGCAAACTCTTAGTTGTGAGGTCCTGTAAAAGTCAAAAAGAAAGTTAAACACTTCCAACATACAATGGCATAGTTTAAATCCCCCTATTCCTTGAAAAAAAAAAAAAAAAAAAAAAAAGTCTAGTGGAACACACAAAAGTGAGACCAAAGCAAGACCAGTACCTTACAGGGCAAACATTAAACCCTATGCCTATGTCCAGCATCGTACGCATACACCCAACACAGAATTAGTACTCAACAGAGGCAGCATGGTTGCAGTAAATTCAGTTCTAAAGGGCTTGGGTGGCCCTCCTATTATGACATTGCCAGTTGTTTCACTCTATATGACTCTCTCCTGAGCATGCTCCACTCACTATTTGCTGCTTCTCTTAGCAGGTTTCCCATATTTCTGGCTTCTCTGACTTCCTAAAGCCTTCACGGTATCTTCAGCTTCACTCATACAACTTCACATACTTCCCTCTCAGGGGAACACTGCCTGACCTCTATGGGCTTCCTTTGAAATCTTGGTGGAAGTCTTTCTGACCTCATGACTCTTGCCTTTTTCATGCTTGAAAAACAAACAATGTAGATGACATCAAGGTCTACTGTCAGCATAAGCAGTATCCAGCCTCTCTTGGGCCATGGCTGCAGTGACTTTTGAGTGCCCAGATGACTGATTATGGTGAAATGAATCCCAGAGAACCTATTCCATGGGCAACCCTTCTGGAGCAGAGGGCCAGGGGTTTTCTTCACAAATGAAAGACTGACACTTTTGCATTCGTGAAGCTACAATTTGTAGGGTTTTGCTGATTTCTGAGGTGCCCTCAAAGCATCATTCTTCTTGTTTTGTAAAAAGTACTTGGCTTTTTTAATGTTAATCTTCTCATCAACCATGTTCTCTTTTGCCTCAACTTTGTAGGTACTTTTCTAGGGAAATTGTAAACTCTTCATATTCTACTCTGCATTTTGCTTTCTATTCTTGCTGTATATCCAACTAAAAGCAGTCAACAGAAGCCATGCAAAAGCCTGAATACTGGGATGCTTTGAAATTTCCTCCATCAGAGTAATTAATCAACTGCTTTCTCTCTCTCTCTCTCTCTCTCTCTCTCTCTCTCTCTCTCTCTCTCTCTCAGACCACAGGGTCTCACTATGTGGTCCAGGCTGTTCTCAAACTTGTGATAATCTTGGTGACAGTGGGGTTGATGATTTGCTCTGGTCTCAGTGAGGACCTCAGAGGGTTCTGCTGTTGAGTCTGTTATGTAGCAAAAGAGAAAAAGAATCCAGCAGAGATGCCACACTCCACTTGGGGTTCTGTGGCCCCATGGTAATTGCTATGATTGACTGCGTCCCCCAGAGGCCTAGACCTAGAAACTTAGTCCCCACTGTACTAGGGTTGGGAGGTGGGATTTTAAGGGGTGATCAGGAGATGAGGCACCATGCTCAGTGCCGCTGCGGGTGGGCATCTGATACCATGAGGATGAGCTGGTTTTCAAAGCAAGTTTTTTCTGCCATGGGTTGATGCAGCAGGAGGCCTTCCCAGGTGCAAGTCCTCATGGCTTCCAAGGAAACCTCTGCTCTTACAGATTACCACTCTGAGGTTTCTGTTGCTGCAGTATTTTTTGCATCCATCCCTGATTTCTGATCTGAGAGAGCACATCCTGCTGGACTGTGATGAATGAGTAACCTTTAATGTTCTTGTCATATGGCATCTTTCTTTCTGTAATAAAATTGCAGATCTGCAGGCGGGTTGCCCTATGGGTCCTGTGAATTTTTGTCAGTGGAAAGACCCTGTTTAACAGCCCCTCTTGGTGTTACCCTGCAGTCCTGAGAGACAGCTGACAAGGGAGCCCAGAAAAGGTCCAGGATCCAGGGACAGTCACAGGGCCAAAGAGTAGCAGTGCTGCAGTTGACACAGGAGCTCTGGTTCCAAACCCCTTGCTCTTTCCCCAGTGTTCTCCTCTTTCCCTGTTATTTTCTGGTTACGAGAGAGGATGAATGAGCCTTGATTGAGAGGCATCTTGGACCAGCACCACGCTGCATGCTGATAGCAGAACTGTAAGTTCGAGTGGCTGCATCCCCAGGAGAAGATGATGTCACCTCACATCCTGGACCCACACTGCCACTCTTTGGCTCATGGCCTACGGTGGTCAGCATTGTCCACTGTAATGCAAGCAGAAGAGGTTTCATGGTCTCAGCACAGGCTCCTGGGAGGAGCCGCTGAAGCTCATTTCTGGGAAGGCGATGATTCAAGGGCAAAGTGAGTGCTTTGTGCGTCCAGACCTCAACCGCACGCAAGACTTTGCAGCTAGTACAGTGACTAATAAATCTTTTGAGTGCCTTTTCTTCTTCAAAGTGTAAGCTTTGGGCAATTGTAACTGGACTCTTAATTAAGATGCACTTGTAAGTCAAATTGCGTTGAAGCCTCTTTCTTGCTCCCTGGCACTGGGATCACCAAAGGAAGCTTCTAGAGATCCAAATTGGGAAGGTAGGCACATCGTCTTGGGGAGAGCTGGCCCTGACCCCACAGTCCCTCTGTTACTGCCCAGCTGGGCTCCTGGGGTAGGTCAAGCAAACTTTTCTGTGTAGTGAATGTGTTGGACATTCTGTGAATTGTATCATAGCAATTGCAGTATTTTTAGCATGTGGAACCTGGTCAGTTTTTATTGCTGCTATTGCTATGACTGCTTCTACTTTTTTTTAATAGCAAGGGAACCGGAAGAACTGGCATGACTATCTATCTGGTCAGTCTCCAGAGCATCTGCCTAAAGGTTTTAGAGTCAGTTCTATGATCTTGGCCATGACTTCACCTTGGAAAGAGATGCTATGGAAGTCCCCTTTGCTTTGTTTGTGGCACCATCATTCCGGTCTCTGGTTTCACTCTTTCTTGGCCTTCTGAGCGTAAGCAGGTCTCTGTGTCCTGCCTTCTCCAAAGGGCACCGGTCTCCGCTAACCAGTTACCCCTGTGAACACCGTTTCCAAGCAGGTTGCTGTCTAAGGTCCTGGATGGACACAGAGCTTCAGGGGACACTAATCAGACCACAGTAGTAACCAGCACTGTGAAAGCAGCAGAGGGAGAATGTGGTCTCCCATTGTTGCTGTCCTCTGTCCTGAGCATCGGGTGACCTCAGAATGATCCTGTGGTGGACTGACAACTGGTGTTCAATTTGTAACACACAGCTGAACTGAACCAGCCTGGTACTTGGTGTGTGAGTCCCACCTGAGGATTGGTGCCAACAATATAAAAATGAAAAAAATATATATAAAAATGAGACAGACCTGGAGAGGAAGAAGTAGGCTGTTGGGGAGCTGCTGGTTCTCCTCGGTCTGCTGGTTCTCCTGGGTCCTGCTGGTTCTCCTGGGTCC
>NW_004524644.1:3107964-3120315 GCF_000260255.1 Octodon degus | reverse complement strand
CTGCTGGTTCTCCTGGGTCCTGCTGGTTCTCCTGGGTCCTGCTGGTTCTCCTGGGTCCTGCTGGTTCTCCTGGGTCCTGCTGGTTCTCCTGGGTCTGCTGGTTCTCCTGGAGGAGCTTCTCATGCTAGCTTTGCTGATATGACTTTGGCTCTTCTCATCGTCGAAGGAGCTCGGGACCTTCTTCCCTTTGGGGCAGCTCTGGTCCTCACTTTGAGCATTGTTTTCTGGCTCCAGGGGGGAAGATTGTGCTCTGTTCATTCTCCTGGAGAAGCTTGTCCTACTGACTTTCCTGATGTGAACTCAGTTGTTCTCATTGTCAGAGGAGCTTGGGACCTTGCTGTACTAAGGATGGCTATGGTCCTTTTTGGGAGAGCTCTGGTTCTTGCTTTGACAGTTGCTTCCTGGCTCCAGTGCAGAGCCCTCGGCCCGCTGGCACAGACCCTTCACCCCTCTGGCCCAGACTTCCTAGCTGCTACCACTGACTTTTGGGGCTTCCCAGTGCAGATCTGTGAAACGGGCCTGCATGAGGCATTGTTGTGGGTTCTAGGCCTCTGGACGGATTCATGGGAGGCATTGTCATGGGCTCTAGGTCCTCAACGGACTCACTCAGGGCATTGCTGTGGAGTCCAGACCCTCAGTTGGATTCTTTTGGTCTCTAGTGTGTGGACAGATTTCCTTCACTCTCTTTATACATGCTTCTTTGGGTGACTATTATAAAGTAATTCTGTATATTATGTGTCTTTATTGTTTCCCTTACAAATCCTGATCATGACAGTTCTCAAGGCTTTGCTGGAAAAAGGATACTTTTTCTTAGGTTGTAAAATTCTCTGTGTGTAGTGCAGCCAAGGCAGCTCCTGTGCCCTTCTTGTCTCTTTTTCTCTTCTCTGAAACCAGAGCTGGCCAACCCCCAGGAAGTACTGACTGGCCCTGTACCTCCACATTACCCAACAACACAGCCTCCCACCGTAACAAATAATCATCCTCAGGATTGCTAATGGATGCAGAGAGATTCCTCCATGATTTTAGAGTTCTCCACTCATGCCCTCTTAGTTCTCAGCTGACCTCATGAATCACCACTGCCGCAAAGCAGGAAATACTCTTAGAGATGACTGGGACATTGCAGAAGAGATGTCGGTACTAGACTAGGGCCTCAAAAGGGGTGTCTGTCCATCTTCTGAGGCTTTGTGCTCCTCTTTCTTCCCCTGGTTCTTCACAAAGGCTGGGAGGAAGAAGAAAAGCGGGGAGACAGGAGAAAAGTGGCAGCTTTGTTTGCTCAGTGACAGGAACAGATTTCAGGGCTGTGTGGTGGGGCTGTTTCCCTGGAGCTCAGAAGATCTCACACGTCCGTCCGTTTCCAGCACTTGGCAAGAGCGTTTGTTCTTGGGGAGTAAGCAGGTCTCCCTGTTGCTAGGAGTTGAAAGCACAGACCAAGCTGTGAGTCTCATGTTCATGTCATTTTGCATCCTTTTTAAATCCACAGGAGGAGAAGCGCTACACTTCGTCCACTTACCTGCCTCCAGCAACGTGGCAGAGAATTCTCCCCCTGGGACTTTGGTGCACAAGTTTTCTGTGAATTTGTCAGTGTCATTGTCACCTGTGGCCCCAGGATTTCCCATGATAATCAACTCAAGTCCACTCACTGAAGCCTTCAGGGTGAACAGGCTGTCAGGCACTCACTTTGAGGTAAGGCCCACTCACGGAAGATGCCTGTAAAGGAGCGCTTGGGTTTCTAGGTCAGTGAGCCTTTCCTCATTTTTCCCCTGTTCGATTTCCCCTCTCATGGGACCCAGAGTGCTGGTTGGGCTGTCCCGGCCAGGGCCCCTTGTGCTGGATCTTCCTGTAGGCTGTATTTTTTATGTTTTCTTAATTCATGTTTGCAGGACATAGTGATTGCATTTATCACTCAGAGCTAATACATGGACATAACATATCTTAATTTTTTCTTTGTCCCCTACCCCTCCTGCCCCTCCCTGGTCTTCCTGTCTCTTATCCCCGTTTGAAAAAGCCCTCTCTGTATCTTAATTACTTTCCTCACCACTGAGACCGACACCTGTATATTGAAGGGGGAGAGGTTTAGTTTGGCTCATGGATTTTAAAGGTTTTAGTTCATAGTTCACTGGCTCCAGGGCAGGGCAGCATGGCAAAGGGGGCATTGCAGAGGAACGACAGCTCCTGCTGTGGAGGCAAGAGGCAGGAGGGATCAAGGGAGGAGGAGGGAGCTAGGCCACACCGCCTCGTGATCATCTCCTCCCACCATGCTCCACCTCCCAACATCACACTTAGCTACACACTCATCATGGACTGGTCCACTGATGCGTATCAGCCTCCATGGTGCAGCCCTCTCCACGAAGCCCCACCTATGACAGCAGGAGCAGTGGGAGCGTTTAGATATAACCATACCTTGTGTCCTTTTGCCTATGTTGTGTTTTGCTCTTTGTTTAACTTTGGGGTTTTTCCTGTAAGACAATCCGTATTGTCTAATGGATTAATATAATAATATTATAGGGGTCCTGCCCCTTAGCTCAGTTCTTTAAGTAGCTGCTTCAACAAAGCAGTCAGGCTCAGTTTGCTGTGGTTCGATCCCCACAACTCCAGCCAGCCAAACCTGTGCTGAAGGCATTCGGAGCAAAAAAAAAAAATTATAATATTAATCTCCAATTAATATATCATCTGTGAACATTGTGCTTGATTTGTTACAGAGAGAGGGTTTGTTTCTTATTGCTAACTGCCCAGACCTGATATCAGTGTTAACTGTGCTCATGTTAATCAAATTCTTTGGGTAGGAGAGTGTGTGGGTTTTGACCTCCTTAAAATCCAGGCCCTGATGAACTTGTGCCTACTGATTCTGCCTTTCTATGAGTCTAAAACTATTTTTAGAAGGAACTCTAAGTTTAGGCTTAATATGTAAGGTTACACCCTTCAATAAAACGTAAGTCTAACTGTCTGTCTCTACTGTGTGAATGTTTCCTTGTGGATAATTCAGACCCAAAACCTCTCATTCCAGATCCATGCTTTTTATTTTGTCCTCTGTGTCTCTGTGTCTTCCCACCGCTGTTGTTTCCCTGTTGGGGGAAAAAATATTTCCTTATTTTTTGCATGTTTTTCACAGGTAACCTCAGTGATTGCCAAAGATGTCTTTAGGGTTCAGGTGTCTATGCTTTGGGGTTCTTACCCCTTCCTTCCTTCTTCTTCAGCTGGCCTGGCAAGCTTTTGCAATGATCTTCAGTCTGGCCATTGGTTCCTTGGTCTTGTGGGACCCCGTTGCTTCCTTGGGGTACATACTAGATGTTAAACTCAGCTCCTGGTTTGAGTCACTTGGGCAGCCACTCAGAAGTGTGCTGACATGGTGCCCTGGTAGAACCTGTGACTGGAGGCCAGGGCCTACATGTTGGGGTCTTGGTTACTCCCAGGCTGGGCTATTCAAAATACAAGGACACAGTTCCTCTGTCTTCACTTCAGCATCCAGATGACATTCCAAGGGCCCAGATACTGGTCATGCAACTCAACTGCCCTGACTACCAACTCTTTTGACACCTGCCTTCTTGTCTCAGCAGCTGCTGCCATCTGTTCCCGCTGGCCTTGCCAACTACTCACACTTACAGAGTGACACTGTGTATATGCTGGGCAGTGAAAGTGATTTGTGCGTGTTTGCTCTTGTGGTCCTCAAGACAGGCTAACAATTGGATCTAGAATAGTTCCCCCTTCTTGCAGATTGGAACAAGGAAGCACAGAGTTCAAGTAATTTGACTTGAATGCACAGCCAGGGGGTCACTGGGCTGAGACATGTGGGTTATTTTCACTGGAAAGTTCTTATTCTTGGCCTCTGTAGTTTACTGCTTTTTTTTTTTTTTCGGAACCGGAGATTGAACTCAGGCCCTTGCACTTGCCAGGGAAGCACTTATTCCACTGAGCCATCTCCTCGGCCTTGTTTACTGCTTTTTGATGGTGATAATTTCGCTCCTTTACATTTGTTTGGAAGGTTCAAAGCACATGCATATTCCTGACCTCCTGACTTAAGTTATAGGGAGCACAAGTATTACCAGAGTTCAAAATTTAAACTTTTAAGTACAAGATAATCCAGAGATAACAAGCTTGCATGACTTGTCCAAGATCACATGGCTATAAGTGGTGAAATAAGAATTTAACCCAGGTCTTCTTGCTCCAAGTCCTGGGCTCTTCTCCTTACATTTCCATGCACATGGATTAATTCCAGTTGCAATCCACATATGTGGTGAATTTTAACTTTTTGTAATTTATTACAGTAAAAGACCCACTGCCATGAATTGCACTTGAAATACTTATCTCTCACTTCAAATACACTAGTCTCATTGTTCTTGTCATTTTTGGGAGCAGATCTGGAAGTCTTCTTTTGTGAGTGTCTTTATGAGGTGTGATAAAAATACAGTGGATGCCACTGTTGAGCCCTATTCAATGGAAAGGCAGGCTTGCAAACTCAACACAGAGCATCCTCACCCACCTTACTCATTGGCACTGTGTGACTTCCCAAAGTCATGGTGTGGCTAGTCCCAAAGTCAAAATGACAGTGGAAGGCAAAAGTTAGAAATTACTCAGGACAACAGGGCAACTCTAACCCTAGCCCCAACCCCAACTCGAACCGTAACCCTAAACTCTAACCTTAGTCTTAACCCTAAAATGTTCCTAACCTCTTGAAATGGCAAACTTCTTATCCCCTTCACTAAGCTAGCCTCAAGTGTTTGGTGTGTTTTCCCCATCCTGTGCCCTCTGGCACCATGGCCTGCAGCTCTCCAGGGCTGGGCATTGCACGAGGATGGCCTCAGGCTTACAAGTTCTGACGCTGCTCTTAAGAACTGGTGGCTTGGCTGGGGAGACAGCTCGGGCATGAGCGCCTGCCTGGCAAGCGCAAGGTCCTGAGTTTGATCTCCGGTATTGCATGCCATGCTGACCCCCGAGCCCCAGGTGCACTGAGGTGACCCTGAAACTGGACATGGTGGCTCATACCTGTGATTGCAGTTCTGGAGAGGCTGAGACAGAAGGATCACTATGAGTCTGAATTGCATAGTGAGATCTTGTATCGAAAAGAAAAGAAAAAAAAAAAAAAACAAAAAAAAAAAAAAAACCCAAGAATTGGTGGCTTCTTTCCACATCATCAACCATCACCTCCAAAAAAGCCCTACCCACCCACATGGCCCACAAGAGCTCGGCCTGCTGCACTCAGAACATGGCAATGCCATCTTGGGGCAGAACCTGGCTCTTCCTTGGCAGTCTGAGTCCTCAAACCTTGAGCCTCTGGAGCTCTGAATCATGGCAAAGCCAGGAGGCCTCCCTCCTTCCTGAGACACTGCTGAGAGTGCTGCAGTAGGGACGTGAGGAGAAGGAATGACAACAGGGACAGCATCTTGGGTTTATGGAGCATTCACCACATGCCAGGGATTCCCATAAGCGTTTTGTGGCATCACTCATTTAATCTTCACGACGATGCTATAGAGTTGCTTGCTGTTTTATTTGCATGGTAAACATGGGGAGAGAAATCAGGGTGCAGAGAGGCTGAGAATGTGCTGCAGTTTGCAGGCACAGGAGGCATCAGGGCTGAGACTGCGGCCAGGTAGGCCCACCCCAGAGGTCCTTGTGCATAGCCCCACGCCTTGCTGGCTAGCGCCGGTCATTCAGCTGCAGGTGGCCCATCCTGAAGCAGCATCCATGGGGGACGGAGGATGGGGGACAGTACTGGAGAAGCCAGTGAGAATGACAAGGGCCAAGCCTGGCAGCTGTGAGGGCAGGAGCTCTCCAAGGTCCTGTGAAGGCCAGCGCCTATCTCTTCCTCTCCCCACCTTGGAGCCCGACACCCTCTGCTCCCTGCTTATTATCCTGAGCACTGTGAGGCCCAAACTTTGCTCCACCTCGCCCATTATGACTGCCAGCTTGATAGCCCCAAACCCAGGCTCACTGTCTGCATCTATACTGAGGGTCCCCACGCCCAATTGTGACCGACGTGTCCCTTCCTTTCTCTGTCCGAGTCTCCTTGTGTGCATGCAAAATGAATGGGCAGAATGTTACCAGCCTGTGGTTGTTGTGATAATTAAATGAAATTCTCCACAAAATGCCTTGGCAAGAGGCTGGCATGTAAACACTTGATAAATGCTGCTGACAACAAAGCCAATTTTCCCATTTGTGTTGATAGCATGATGATTCTTTTAGTTCCAAGATATAACATTTTTAAGTCTTTTTTGGGTAAGATCAACCATTTGCCTCCCCTTGGGGGCAGAGCTGATTCTCCAGGAAAGGGGCTGGTGGTAGGTAACATTTAGGGAAAGGATCTATCCTGGGGGTTCAGAAGGCGCCAAGATTACCAGGAAGCTAGGGAGAACTAGCTCCCCTGGAGTCTGCACTGAGGCCAGGTATTCTGCCCATATCCTGTACCATGCTCCCCACAATAGAGTGCCAATTTGGCATCAATGTGAGACGTTGAGATTTTCAAACCATAGCAATGTCTTAGGGGCCGTGGGCCATCTTGGAGTGCCAGGGGCACAGCTGGTGCCCGGATGTAGGCATAGATATGAGAATTCATGGGCTGGGGCCTGTGAACCCCAGTGGGAGCCTCTGGATTCTTTCTGCCACAGCCTTCATTCTGGGGATGTCTCACTGGCCATGGCATTTGCTGCTCTTCCTACTTCCCCCAAATACAGATAGCAGGGGACCTGAGTTCCTGATGACAGTAGACGACAGTGCAGGAGGCACACAAAAAATGAGCACTCCGTGTAATATTTCTTGTCCTTGCAGATGTGTCCTTTTCTCTCATTTATTCTTGGGTGTGACCTTGGGAAACCTAGAGGGGTGAGTGAAGCTGTCACTTAGTGGAAACCCAGCGAAGAGCACACCCTTTAAAGGCAGGGCCACTCAGCTGTATTGGGGGAGCTGAGGAATGGTCTAGGGGCCACCCCCAAAGCAAAGTGGGACTGTTAGTCCTCAGGCTTCCCTGCAAGTCACTCATGCAGCATATCTTCTTAATATCTGTCTTCCCCACGACAAGCAGCGGCACACGCAAGCGCTTATTCGACTGGGCCGTCTCACCGGCCCCCAGGTCCCTTTCAGGAAGTGTGTCGGGCTGCTGTGGGGAGTGCTGAGGCAACACAGCGGGCCCTCCACAAGAAACGTGGCCTGAGCCGAGCAGGCTGCTTCCTGGCCTGAATGAATCTCTTCTGCACTGCGTGAGTCCACAAAACACATGCTCGCACGTGGTCCTGAGAATTCTGCATTCCGTTTTAGGTCGTCACCTTTGGGAAGCAACAACTGGATTTTGAAACAGGACCGAATACATTTGATTTGCAGATTTATGTTAAAGACGGGGTCAGGGTCACTGATCTGCAGGTCCTGACTGTCCAGGTGACAGATGTTAATGAGCCACCTGAGTTTCAAGGCAACTTGGGAGAAGGTAAGATACAGTAGGCTGGGCAGAGCAGCATAGATGGGGGCATGGGGAGGACCCTGGGGTGGAGGAAAATGGGAAAGAGAAACACATATGTGGTCCCGTTTCCTTGGAAAAGGCAGCTGCTCAGGAAGCAGGAATAAATGAAATGTCTCCTTTCCGAGTCACCTTTCCACGGAGGAAGCAAAGGAAGATTGGACTCCATAACATTGTACTCATTCCCATAAGTGGACCTGTTAACACGCACCGGCTAGTGGAGCTCCTTGTGGCCGTGGCTGTGGCTTCCCTCTGTCCTGAGACACCAGTCTGCCTGGTTCCACCAATACACACAGTAGTGCAGGTGTTGGAGCTCCAAGTTTGCTTCATCTAAGTCTAAAGTGCCTCTTTTTTTTTTGCTTGGTGAGGTACAGGTTTAGACCTCTTCATAGCAGAAAGAACGAACCCCGGATTCATTTACCAGGTCGAGGCCTTTGATCCAGAGGACACAAGACGACACATGCCCCTCAGTGTAAGTGTCCCTGGGTCCCAAGCTCCTGGAAGGTGGGGGCAGTGGCAGTGCCAGGTCTATTGCACATGCTCAATATTTGTGAAATTTAAGCCAATACAAACTCACCTACACTATTTTATTATTAGCATGTTTGAGATAGAGTCTCACTGTGTAGTTCAGACTGGTCTTGAGCTCACTACATAGCCCAGGCTAGCCACAAACTCATAGCCTCTTGCTGCCTCAGCCTCCCCACTGGTGGGATTACCACTGTGTATCAGCATACCCAGCTCCCACCATTTAAAAAGTAAGCATAACATGTATACCCAAAGCCAGGAATTGCATTTGCTGTTCAGGAGATGAGGCCAAGCTGCCTGGAGCCAGGCCATTAAAAGTGGATTTAGGCATCCCAGGAATCCTTGGATGTTGAACAGGAGACTAGGTCTGATTGAGTCTGAGACACTGATGTCTCTTCTGTTTTTTATGAATCAGTGTCCTATGTAGAGCTACTGGGAGGGCATTCAGCCTACCAGCTGGTTCTGGGCACAGATGCCGGGCTCCGAGCTCTGCCCACTGGCTGCCCAGCACCCACATTGCAGCCCAGGCTGGGGAAGAAAGACAAAGCAAATTCCACCTGCTAACCTCAGAGCAGCTGGCACTCCTGCCCACACAGCCTGACTGGACAGTCTGCCTGCATGAACTGTGGCCCTGGGGCAGCTGGAGACGCAGGAGGCTGCTTCTACCCTACACTATGAGACCTGCAGCCCCAACAGGGCCACTTGGGTAGCAGAGGAAAGTGGCTGTGGGAATGGACTCAGGACAATATAGGTGGCCCATGGGGTCTGAGCCACAGCTGCTATGAGACTGTTGGACACATCTTAAAGTTGGGGATAATCTGGCCTTATTCATTCATTCATCCAAGATTCATTCAGGTCAACATTTGCATGGAGATGCAAATGCATATGAAATAGTGTTCTTAATGGACTCCCCCTGCGGTGGGAGGCGCTTGGCATGGATCCTTACTAATGATGGACTAGCTGTGTTGTAGGGATGTTTGCATGCAAGAGAATGCTCCATTGCAGCAATGGATACAGGATGCTTTTCTCTTTCATGCAAGAAGTGTAAAGGTGGGCAGGCCATCCAGGGTGGACAGCTGCTGTCACCAGGAGCCTGGACTCAGTGCTCCTCCATCCAGAGCATCTACTTTTTCCTGATTTTCTCACCTCATGATTGCGAGATGGCTGCTGCAGCTCTGGGCCTTGCCTCCGAATTCCATGCAGGAAAAACAGAAAAGAAAGCAGGATAGGGTAGGGGGGGAGTGGGGCAGACCAGCCCGCTCTGCTGCCCCTTCTTTTTATAACAGGAAAACAAAGTCTCCTTGAAGCCCTACCCAGAGGACTTCTGCTACTCATCACTGGCCGGAACTCTGTCCAGTGGCCACCACTGCTTGGTGGTGACAAAGGAAAAGACATTCTGGGTAGACATGGGGTCAGCGTGGTATTGCACAACTGATTCACTTCATTTCATGCTTGCTGTGTATCGAGCACATCCAGAGCCT
Organism: Octodon degus; assembly: GCF_000260255.1. Taxonomy (NCBI): domain Eukaryota; kingdom Metazoa; phylum Chordata; class Mammalia; order Rodentia; family Octodontidae; genus Octodon; species Octodon degus. Next base: position 3,110,868 of record NW_004524644.1, on the reverse strand, counting down.
CCTCTGGGAAGCGGGCAGGGCCCCTGTGGAAGGAGCTTCTCAGCACCCGCTGCAGGAGGTCAGGGCGCTCCTTTCAGGCCTTGCCTCCGGAGAGAAAGCAGAAGAAGGTCAGAGTGACCTTCGCTTGCCGAAGTGGCAAATTAGAGCTCCTGCATTCCGAGCTCCGACTCTGTCCTTTCAGGTGAGGCTCAGATGCACTGTAATTGCTGAAAAGCTTGCCAGATGTGATGGGGGCCAAGCAGAAGGAATCGGAGTTGAGGCCACAAAAGGTTATTTTTAAGTCTCCATTCTAATACATCTCCAAATTATGCAGGCACAAAAGGTCCTGGCCCCTTAGGAAGCCCTCCTGGGCTGTGCTGGCAGGTCCCCTTGCGAGGAAGGGGACAGATTCAGCAAGACATGCTCCCTTTAAAACTGCAGTACTGTCCATAGGCCCAAGAGCAGCCCCAGGCCTGGTGGTGGCTGGTGCAGTGGCTTCCACCACCAGTTAGGGGTCCTGCAGGGGCAGGGCCACAGGACCACGGCACAAAACCTAGTGGAACGCTGGACACCCTCTCTGGGGCTGCTGGCTGTGCAGCAAGCACGCAGCACAGCGAGGCTGCAGGAGCAGCAGGCGTGATCTGAAGGCTCCTTTTGGCCTAGAAAAGCTAATAACACCTCGGGACATAACACACGGTGACCTTTGTCCTTAGATATTTTACTCTGGGCCCTTGGGGATGCACAATGACAGCTTGCTCTGTAAGAGAAAAAAGGAGATGGGTTCACTCGCGAGTGACCAAGCCGCGCCTCCCAGCCTTGGCTGTCGGCGTGGCTCGCAGAGAACCTCAACGCACACAGTCTCCCCCGGTGTGACTGGCACCATGTGGCCCGGCGTCAGAAACCAGAAGCCCCCACGATCCACTGCACTGCCTCCCACGGTCCCCCCGAAGCCTGCCTCAGAGCTTGGGGTCTGTGGTCTGGGCCAAGTGGGAGCATCTTCAGGGTGGCCAGGTGTCCCTGGCAACGCTTGTGGTTAGAAGGCTGGGAGGGGTCTGGGTGTCTCTGGGTGTGTGTCCAGGCCTGGGAACAAACCCCAGGCTGATTTCACACATGCAGCTCTGGGCCACTGGAGACGGCCCTCAGGTAGAGCATGTGTCTGGGCGTTCTGCCTACACCGCACGGCTGCAGAGCCCCTGAGAGAAAGCTAAGGAGACTTCCAAAGAGCATGAGCACGAGCCCAAGGGGGCCAGGCTTCATCTGCACCCATCATTCCTGCCTGGTGGGCTCCACGGGTTGCCTACCTCAGAGCAGCCAGTAGAGGATGAATTTTAAAAATTGAAGCTGAGGTAGGAGAATTGGAACTTTGAAAGCAGCCTAGACAATGAGGCAAGACCCTGTGTCAGATAGTAAAACAAAATAGGCTCAGTATGAGGCCGTGGGTTCAAGGTCTAGTACAGGAAAACAAAACAAACAAAAGGAGAGCTGTAGAACTCATCCTGAAACCCTAATACCTCTAACTGGCAAACAGTATAACGTTATCCAGCTCCATGAAGGAAGACGGTGTAAATCGGGTTGCACTGAGGCACCACTAGTAATTGTTCTCTCCTTTTAGAAGAAGTGTAAAAGCCTGTGCTGGGCCAGGTGTGGTGCTGCATGCCTGTAGTCTCAACACTCAGGAGGCTGAAGCAGGAGGATTGCTGTGAATTCGTAAGCCAGTGTGGGGCTGTGTAGTTAGTTCCAGGACAGCTTGGGCTACATGGTGAGACACTGATTTTTCTTTTTTAAAAGTGCTTATCCATGCCTTGGACCCACACCGTTCCACCTTGGACAAGCACCATCCACTAAAGTTATCATGTAGCCAGAAACTGGAGCTGCACATGTAATTTTAAATGTTCTAGCAGCCACATTAAAAGTACACGAAAATACAGGAAGTCAATCTTTGTATGGTCAACTCAGCACACCCAACAAATTATCATTCTAATGCATCATCAAAATAAAAATGATTAATGGAAGACTTTGCATTCTTTTTATGTTTGCCATCATAGAATGTGGGGTGCATTTTGCACAGACAGTCCACCTTCCTGCAGGTCCCCATGGTTCAAATGCTCAGGAGTCACACAACAGCAGGTTGGTGGCCTGTCCTGGGGGCCCAGGCTGAGATGCAGCATTTGTCCCCTTGTCCAGGCAGCGTCCGTGCATCTGAGGATGCAGGTGGAGCAGGGGCTAGAGGGGTACAGTAGTAACAACTCTGGACACTGTAGAGAAGGACGCTGTGCATGTGGATGGTTGCATTTTCTGGAGCTCCTCCCAGCATGCCCCCAGCTCAGCAGCCCCAAGTTTGGCTCAAGGGGCACTCCTGCCCTCTGGGAGCAGCTTCCTTGGAGACTGAGACCCTAATTGGTTGCTCAGCTGGAGGCAAAGTGAGAGAGCTGAGCTGCAGTCCTTCCATTAAGGGGCTCTCAGTCCTCCCCTTAGGGAAGGGCTTTTGCATAACATGAGGAGTGCGAGGTCTTCCCCAGACAAAAAGACTAAATTACAAGAGCAGTAACTGGCAGAGCAGCAGAGCAAACCTCTCTCCACTTCCATCTTGGTCCTGAGAGGGGCCGCCATTCACACACCTTTTGGTCTTCCCAAAAGGTAAGGCACTGACCTCAAAGATGCGATTGAAAAAGTGAATATTTAAATATCTAAAAAAGACAGTGACAAGGGCCTGAGTTTAATCCCCAGTTCTGGGAAAAAAAATAATAACAGCGAAAGACGCGTTACTTGTAGTATTAGAAGTAAAGCCATGGTGTTATGTTGAGCTGTAGGGGACTCAGGTCAACAATTTATGACAATGCCAGTCAAGCAGAAGACCCAATACTATTATGGACTACTGGACTCTTTTAGAATATTTTGCTGAGTTAACACACCTATAATATTCAA
>NW_004524644.1:3104742-3107024 GCF_000260255.1 Octodon degus | reverse complement strand
TGTTGCAGCCCCTTATTTTGGGACAGCAGCAAGAATTTCCTTAGCCCTGCCTTTCCTGCTCATCTCTTCCACCCCGGGATCTTGGCCACAGATGTCCCTCCCCGTCTCTCCTGAGCCAGCCGCACACCCTACTCGCGTCTGCCTGCACATCTGGAGTCATGCCCAGCAGTCTTAGGAGGAGGTACTTTACTCCATCTTGTTACAATCTTCATGACAGGAAAAGGCCGTCATCCTCGAAATGTGTGGCTGCTGCTGGCAGTGTGCTCTCAGGGAAAGACCTCTCAGGTAGATGGGGACCAGAGTCTGTCGGACTGGCAAAGCCTGAATCATGCAGCACAGTGCCCAGGGTGCTTACAGCAAAGAATGACAGGACGTCTGGCCGTGGAATCACATTATATGCCATTGTATTTGTATATGCGAGCTAGAGAAGCAATGTACTGATATTTTGCATTTGTCTGCCTGGGTGTCTCCCCTTGAAAACCTTCAGGTACCTAATGAGCTTGGCTGACCCAGAGCTGGCCGGCAGGAGCCAGGCTGAGGGCCATGGTAAGGGTGGCCTTGGGGGTGGTTTTGCAAGGCAATTTTTCTTCTTCCAACCCTTCCTTCCCTCCTCCCCCCACCACCTCTGAGCTGGGATGGAGTAGAGTAGGAGACAAGAGGCAGGGGAATTGGCTTATAAAATAGGTATCTTACATGAACCTGTCTGTTAGGAAGGTAGCATCCTAGTCATAACTCACCACAGCCAGGATGGAGGGTTATACCAGCGCTGGGGGCTCTGGGGTGGGTTTGGCTGGGGGCTCAGTGGCTTGTAGTGTCCTTGGGTCCCTGGGCTTGGGAAGTGTAAGAGACCTCACTTCCCTTGGGAAACCTGGCCCGCAATGCCTGGGAAGTTGGCTGCTCTGTTCTCTAGGAAGAGGCTGGGTACCCCACCCCTGGAGTGGGGATTGAACCCAGGGCATTTGTTTTGATCTGCTCCCCAGTTGTTCTTTACTTTTGATTTTTACATAAGGTCTCACTGAACTGATAAACTGCCTAGACTGAACTCAGACCTGCCATTGTCCTGCCTCAGCCTCCCAGAGTGCTGAGATCACAATATGCCCACTGAGGAGGCTGAATTCTGGCTGCTTATTTCCCCTGCAGACCTAAAAGTGACTGAGGGGTGCAAGTCCAGCGTGGACTGTGACTCTTGCTGTACGGGTGGTGGTAGGGCACCCAGAGATGGCAGGAGGCAGCCAGGCCCTACGGGCGGTGATGTTTTAGGAAACTGGGTCAGCTGCCGCCCACCTTCCCCTCCACCTCACAGCGCGGAGAAGCGGGGGTGGGAAAGGTGGGCTCCGTGTCTTCCCAGGGCAGCTGCGTGTCCAGCGGCGACCTGTAGCTGCGAGGGCCTGCATGGGTGGGGGAGCAGATTCTCAGTGGGAAGCGGAGAGCCCTCCACGGGCGTTTGTTAACTGAATTGATCTGATTACTTAGGGCTTTTCTTAGCCAGCACAGGGGCAGAGTGGGGCAGCAGTTGCTTTTCATTCTATTTAATTTCTGTTTTCCAAGAATGAATATCAAGGGAGCGGCTTTGATTAAACAAGCCTTTCAACAGGGGGGAGAGCGCGCCAGATTTTACAGAGAGCCTTGCTGAGTCGCTGGCAAATGGCCACATGACACAATATTTTTAGTCTGTGGATATTATCTCCTTTCTAAGTACTAAACTGCCATTCCCATGAACAAAGCATAAAGATTCAGGGGAAAAAAATTACCCTGGCACTAATACAAAAAAAGAGAAGATTCCTGGAATCAGCCTCTTAAACAGAAATGAAGAAGAAAATTCTCCCATCGCTGGTTCTGTAGCTCTTTCCACCCTTTCTCCCTATTGTTGCTTCTTTTGTGTTCTTTCCTTTTTTTCAGAAGTGGTTGAGACTGAAGGCCGAATGGGAGGGGATTTCAGAGCCAAGTCTGGTATTAGCACATTGGAACAGATTCTTTTTAAAAAGATATTTGGCATGATTTTGTTTTGTTTTGTTTTAAGATTTTCCAAGATGAGAATGTTGGTCTGTCTCAGATGAGAAATCAGGAAGAAGGAAACTTCCATATTTAACCTCCATTCAGCCAATTTTTACTGAGCATTTATTATGTGTCACACCCCATTATGTACTGAGAACACACCAATGAATAAAACAAATCCTTTTCCTCGCTCAGAATATTTCTCTCATTTTCTCTTTCTTTTTCTTCTCTCTCCTCCTCCTCTTTCTCCTTCTTCTTCCTCTCTCTCTCTTCTTCCTCCTCCTCCT
>NW_004524644.1:3090029-3104310 GCF_000260255.1 Octodon degus | reverse complement strand
GCTCTCAATCACTGAGCTATACCGAGTCCCCCCACAACTTTATGGTCTAACAGGAAGGTAGCAAACATTTGCTGTGGGCTTACCATGTGCCAGACCCAGATCTAGAACTTTACATGACATCTCCTCAGGTTGGCCTGTTGCTATTACTCTTGGTACAAATGCATCGGCTTCAGGAAACCTGCCTCCAGGATCATGGAACTTACGTATTATTCCAATCTGTGACTCATCTCCACATGAGTCTGAGTCCCTCCTAGTCCATCTCTTGCATTTATCGCTCTTGGGGCTCCCCTTTCACACCCTTGTCCATTTCCTTGGTCAGGGCAGGGCCTGTCTGTCATCTCTGTATCTCACTCTTCACACTGCTTGGGATCAACCAGGACAGGAAACCCATCTCCTGGAGCTTTTCACATCATGCATGGAAAGACATCCGGACTGAGGTGCATACTGCAAATGCCCCCCACCCCCGGTCTCTAAACCCCGGTCCTCCATCACATTCAGCTAGGGCCTCTGCTTCCTGCATGCAGCAGGATTCTCTCCATAGAAGGCTCTGCTCAAAGCCCCCGGACTGCTGTGTGTGTGGGCACTGCGGGGCCAGGCAGCTGCTGTCTGCTGATAGAGACCCAGACCGCTGTGGGGGGGGGGGGATTTTGACACCCTGGGAACTCAGACAAAACGAGGGCTTGGGAGAAGTGCGTTCCTTGGCATTGTTCCAGTGTTTCACCCTAAAAACACCTAGATGACAAGCAAGAAAGACTTAGTCAAATAGACTCCTGCAGTAGTGTGGTTCTAGGATTAACTAGGCTTTTAAAACAACATTTAAGAATAGGAGGAAGAGCTCGACATATGGATGAAAAGAACAAGATATTATCCTTTTGATTAGAACATTGACTTGAGATTGTATATATTTGCACAGAAAATAGAAAGCTCATCCTCAAAATGATGAGATTTTGCAAGGGACTTCTATTTAGTGTCTTTTTAGTACTTTCCTGACATTCCCATTAAAACATACACTCGTTAAAACTAGAAAGAGATTATTAAGTAACAAACAGAAAATAAACCCTTTAAAACTGGTTTTAAAACCATATATTGGCCCCAGAGGAGACCTTTAATCTGTTTTCTGTGGATGCTCATACTGGGAAGTCAGCTGCAACCTCGCAGCAAATCGCTGGGCTGGAAACCTCGGCCAGTATTTCTTTGATTTGGGACTTCAGAAGCCTGGGCTCTGCTTAGGAGATCTTCACTGATCATCTGCTCTGGAGGTCCAAGGCCTTGAGGACAGACTATCCCCCATCTCAGCAGGAAATAATGAGACTTTCTAACCTTAAAGCCCTTTGAGACAAATGGATCTAATGCACAAGTCTCAACTATTGCGGCAGCTCTTCTTCTTTTTTTTTTTTTTTCGGAACTGGGGATTGAACTCAGGCCCTTGCGCTTCCAAGGAAGCGTTTATTCCAATAAGCCATCTCCCCGGCTCTTCTTATACTAAGTGTGCATTCTCATGTAGTCACCCCAGTAACCTGGAGGAGCTACTGGTGGGGTCCTCCCTAAACGGTTTGTCCCCAGGCTGTGGTGAGGAGAACTGGAGCCCAAGTCCATCAGACCAAGGCCATCTTGACGGGAAAAGGCGGACCAAGAATGACAGATTCTCAGCTATCCAAAAACATGGGAGGGTCTTTCCCAGAGTGACATTCTTGGGACAAAACTTTGAAACAGCTCTTCTCTGTCAGCAACTCAGGGTCCAATAAGGGCACTATGCCTGCTGTATCTCGTTCTAGGTCACGCTTGTCTCCTTCCTGTCACTTCCTGGTTTCAGTGATACTTGTGTCCATATTTCCCCCTTACCTTAAGTGTAGAGACAGGATCTGACTCACTGTGGCGTAGCCCTGCTGATGAGCCCATGGTGGGCGTGCCTACCCAGCATTGGTTACAGCCAAGACAGGTCACAGCCACACGTGGTCTGCAAGCAGAAGCTGCAGAGGCTGCAGTAAGCAGCCTGGCCACAGCCTGGGCAGTGCCCTTCGGGACACTCAGAAGGTGAAGCAGGAGCCTCCGACCAGCTTCTCAGGGTGTGGTCAGTGAGGGCCAGGAGGTCAGGCCAGCAGGTCCAGCAGCTTCTTGGACTCTGAGCCACTAGATCTGAGAGCTGCCTTTTGGTCTTTATCTTGACTCATCAAAAATGTCCCAAGGGTCAAAAATTTAAGATGGTCACAGAGTGAAAACCTTTAGGAAAAGGTGTGCGGCTGTGCTGACTTAATTCTATTTCTCTCTTGTGTTCTAGTATTTCCTGACTTCTCCCTCAAGGAGCTTCAGCATGTCTGCCAATGGCACTCTCTTCTCCACAACGGAACTGGACTTTGAAGCAGGACACAAGAGGTAGCTTTGCTGTGAAGTTTGGTTTATTTGAGGGGCTGAGAAAATATGAAGGAGCAGCCACAGGCCACATGGAGGTGGTGGGACACTGGGCAGCCTGCTGCCTTACTCTGGGCTGGGTGGCCATGAACCCAGGGAGTCAGGGCCTGGGGTCATCCCTGGGAAGATGTCTTTCCAGTCCCAAACTGTCCTCCCCAGGTAGCAAGAGGGACAGTGGGAGAGGGCGTCCTGAGGTCAGGAGGATGCTCAGAGGCAATGGAAGTTTGGAGGAGGTGAGGCTGAGAAAGGGCTGGGGCACAGAGGTTTGCAGGGTGCCAGGCCTGAGGAAAGGTTTAGCTTGCAATGAACAAGGTGAGGTGAACTGGGCAAGGCCCAGCCCTCCCTGCTGTGAGGACAAGGTATGTCACTTATAAGCCTGGAGTGCATTGCTCTGGAAAGTGGCGTGGGCCTTGGGCAGGGACAGTGAGTTGCTGGGGTAGAAGTGTGACGTGCCTGGAACAAACAGATTGGTCATGGGGTGTTGGCCGCTAAGAGCAGTGGGAGGTGGGATTGGGGCTTTAGGGCCAGGGAGGAGGGTGACAGAGCAGCTCTGAGGACACAGGGCCTAAGCAATGGTGGTGGGACAGGGGACAGACTCTTACCTCCTAGTCCCACATGGCTCTTTGTCTTCTCACTCTGAGGCAGGCCAGCAAAGTTGATTTTACAATGTTTCTCTGACAGCTTCCACCTGACTGTGGAAGTGAGGGATAGTGGAGGCCTCAAAGCCTCCACAGCACTCCGAGTGACCATTGTGAATATCAACGACGAGATCCCATTCTTCACCAGGTAGGCTGAGGCCACGGGGGCATCCTGGGGTGCAGGCACTATCTTTCCAGGTCTTCAGACACTTTGGTGACAAGACAGAGGGATGCCCTTTGCTGGGGCTTAGAGGAGAGATGTGAGGTCTTCTGCATGCTTAATCTGGGCCTCTGGACTTCTACACCCCCTTTGCTCCCCACCCTGTGGCACCCCACATTCACATACACCATGGGCCAGTGGACATAGTGGGGAAGTGGACATGATGCCCCTGCAAAAGCGCAGCCTCTGTATGGATGTAGGAGATTGGTACCAGGCAGATCCTGGGCGGGGAAGAGCCGTGTTGACCTCACAGAATCCTGCAGCGCATCTCCCCAGTCAGGGCTCTGGGGAGCCCTCCATAGGCACCATCCTTGCATTCAGATGTCCATCCTAATGGCGCCCAAGGCACCTACCCACTCGTACAAGCTGCAGTTTCTTCCTGCCCTGGTAGCTCCAGGAAGACATCCAGCTGGGTCTGCAGCCCCTGTCCTCAACAGCAGTAAGGACAGATAGTACCAGCTGGTAGAAGCCTGTGAGCTCAAATTCAGCTCCATCCCTGGCCCAAGAGGGATCCTTGCCTGCTGCACATGGGGCTTTGGGAGAGGATTCAGGCTAGCAAAAGGCTCCCCCACCCCTAAGCACAGCCTGGCTTTCTGACTCCAGAGATTCTGTCTGCCCTAGGCCTTGCAATGGGTACAGAAGCCAAGGGAAAATGACACAGTCACCTGCCAGGGGCAGCTGCATTTGTGGCTATGAATTAATTCAGCAGCAATACTCTATCAACAAAAAAATAGGATATAATTATTATTTGGCAATTAAAAATGAAGCTATGTAAAATTTTATATTAAAAAATCCTAATAGACCCCAGAGCAAGATGAAGGCTCGCAAATAGATCCTTAAGATTGGGAGATATTGAGGCCACCACATTCCCAGCCTGGCTGGCTGGCACACTGCCGACACAGCACCATGAGAAGCTCTGGCACGTGAACACGGTCCACAGCCTGGCAGCTGGGCATCGCTGCGGACGCAGCCACAGCAGTGATGAACTTGCACATCGCTCTGCACGCCAGCACCTGCTGCCGGAGCTGCCCCAGAGAACACAGCGCATTTCTGGGAGACCAGCAGATGGAAAGCATGCGACAGCCCAGCCCAGCCCAGCCCTGGGCACAGCCATCAGCCCGCTGGTGCAGACTCCTCAGTCATCCCTGGAGGGAGGAGACAGCTGCGTGGCTGGAGCCCAAGCCTTCTCCCACGCCCTCTCTATCCAGCCGGGCTTTGAGGTGGAGGAGCAGGCTAAGGGGGTTGCAGAAGGAAAATAAATCCTTCCAGGGAAGTTTGTGAAGCATCTAGCTTGTATCGTATCTTCTGAAATGCAGCGATTGACATGAGCAGACAGACATGACCTTGGCTGGCTGAGCTGCCCGCATGGTCAGCTGGGACTCTTCCTTCCTTTGGGTTTGAGGGAGAACCTGTTAGTCCTCATCCTGGATAGACAGCCTGGCTTGTGTGACAGTGACCTGTATGACTGTCTAACCATTTTTAGCTGGTCAACTTGATTTCAAACAGTGCTGCATGTGTGGTGGCAAGGGTGGGTCTGGAGGAGCTGCTGTCCCAAAAGGGGACTTAGGGCAGGATCCTGCCTGTCTTCATTACCTTTCTTTGTTTCTTTTTTCTTTTTCTTTTTTCTTTTTTTTTTGCAGAACCAGGGATTGAACTCAGGCCTTTGTGCTTGCCAGGGAAGCGCTTATTCCACTGAGCCATCTCCCTGGCCCCATTCATTACCTTTCTTGTTATGGAGACCGAATGCCCTACCTGACACCCACAAATTAAGGGAGGAACGGTTTCTTCCAGTTCACATTTTGTAGAGGGTTCAGTCCATTGTCACTGGCTCCAAGGCAAGGTGGTGTGGCGGAGGGGCACTGGAGAGGAGGAACAGTTCATGGTGGGCAGAAGGTGGCAAAGCAACAAGGGATGACCACAGCCCTTTCTCTCTATATCTTTTCCAGACTACTCAGGGGAGGTAGCACTCACACCCTTAATCCTAGTACCCTTGATCCTGCCATTGCACCATGAATGAATTCCAGCATCACACACTCTAGATCCACCCGCCTCTGAAAAAGCCTCGCCTAGGACTGCACGAGGCCTTGTGTTTTTGGGGGGGGGCATCCTGACACAAGCCGTAACTGCCTGGCTTGGCCCAAGCGGTGCACTCACAAGTGATCTTAGCCCTCAGCCATCCACAACTCAGAAGCATCCGCCCAGGTCACACTAGGCTCTGAACTGAGGGTTTGCACGGTTCTCCTCAGACTTCTGTTTTTCTCTTTCCCCCAAACCAGTGCTAGCACTAACCACAAATTCAGGATTAGGAAGGTGAAGTCATCAAACTGACTAAAGTACACCGTGTTTGAGTAGTGCAGAAATGTTGAGTGTAGAAACAGCCCTTTCACACGTCCTGAGGGTTAAATGCCTTCAATTAATGAGACCGAAATAGGTGTGGTCTCTGTTGTTGAGACTGTCTAGCTGTTTTTCCCTGGATGGGGCACATACCAGCGAGCTTTATGGGTCCACGTTGTGCACTCAGCAGTGTGTCATTCTCAAAGCCAAGCCCTCTCCTGCAGAAGCACCCGACTGCTCTACACAAGCACCACGCTTGCTTTTCATGCAAAGCATCCTATTCTAGCTGTCAGCGGAAGCAGGCAGGTCTGTCTTCTCAAGTGCCCATTTCTTCTGTGCTGGTCCTCACGCCTCCTCCTCCTGTGCCTGGCCACAGAATGCACACATTAGGCACTGACCGAGAACTCAGCACAGAGGCAGGAAGCCATCCTGCCCCCAGAATCCTGACCTTTCCTATGACTGGAGGTTCTTGTCTACCCCTCACTCAGCTGGGATGACCAGGAGACATGGGAAGAGGCTATGAGAATGTCATGGAGTTTCATTGGCTTCGTCTACTTTGGCTAGAGTGAAAGTTGGTTGAACATCACACTGGATGATGCTGCACCCAGATCTGCATCTTGGATCTCAAAGCTCAGTACAGTATAGATTCCCTTTGGCCAGGCACGCTGCTGGGGCAGCCAAGAGCTGCTGCTTGGTCTGAGAAGACATCCTGTCCCTGATAGCCTGACAAGTCCCCTTCAAGGGACCTGGCTCCTGCAGCCCTGGTTAAGGGCCGGAGGAGCCCTGGGGCCCGCGGGCTTCAGCGGTGTACCCCTGATGTTGCGAGTGGGTTCCTTTTCCCGACAGGGCTTTCTCTGCACTGAACAAAGCGTGTTCAGTGGCATCTCTTGCTTTTTCCCCATAGACACAAAGAACCCTTCTCCCATGTGACAGCCAAAACCATGTCCGGGTATAATAGCCCTGCCTGAGAACCCCTGCCAGGAAGGAAGGGCAGGCAGAGGGTGGGAGAGGACTCTTCTTCCAGGCTGTCTTCTCTCTGCCCTGGGGAGGCAAGGACCTGGGGTGGTCCCCTCTGCACCACGCTTCTTGAACCTGAAGGGTACACAGATCCCTAGGATGTCTCGTAAAGGGTGAAGTCTTCCATCTGGTGCCTGGGTGGCCAGCTGGTGACCCAGGTACTGCTGGTCTAGGCATGACCAGAGCCAGGCTGCAGCAACAAGGCCTCTTCACAGTCACAATCCTTTTGCCGCTGCTAACTCACAGTGCCAAAGTGCAGAGCATCCCACATTAGATGTGAGACTCTCACGAGTGGGCAAAGGGCTCACTCAGGTCGCCAAGGCTGTGAGTGCAGCCTGCCTCCGTCCTCGGCTCCTGGCCCCCACCCTCTTTGCCCAGCCCTGGACCTGAGACCAACAGCATCTCACCCTGAGAAGGGTGTGGTGGTCATTGGGAGGACCGATAAGGCTGTTCATGGGATGTGGATAAGGAGGCCCAGACCTCTTCAGCTCAAGATTACTCAGCCAAATGGTGGGGTACACCCTAGGAGAGCCCTCAGTGTGGACGCAGGGGGCCTGGGGTGTACAGAGGAGCCTGCCCCTGACTCTGGCCAGAGCTCCCCTCCCATCTCTCCTTCCTACAGTCCTCTCTACCCAAGGCAGCTGCAGAGCACTGAGCCCTGATGCAAATGTAGTTACTTAGACCCCAGGTCCCTTAAGCCAGAGCCCTTGCAGACAAGGCCAATTTAGGGCAGCTGGGAGACTATCGGTGCCAACTGCCCCCCACTGAAATGATTTGCCCTCAGCACCAGGACTTCCTGAAGAGGCAGTGGAAGCAGGGAGTCTCCTTGCCTTCAAAGCTACTGAGTTTACCCCGTTCTATAGTTAAACCTTCCATCCCATCTGTCTCATCATGCCTTCTCTAAAGGCCCCAGGGGTGCAGGTGAAGTGACAGTTTGGAGAGGCTCTGTGAGAAATGACTTCTGCAGAACCCTGTCCGAACTTGACTTCTGCCAGCGGATTAGTCCTGAGTTCCAAGATGCAGATTTCGTGATTAATGAGCCCTGGAAACACGCATGAGCTCCACGTGCAAATTCAATATTCTTAGGCAAGAAAGAAAGACAAGAAAGGAACAAAAAGGGAGCACAGGTGCTAGAGGAGCAGAGCTTCACAACGCTCCAAGCTCCTGGAAGCACGGGTTCAGAGTCCCACAGCAGATAGCAAACCTGCAGCTCCGGGCTTTATGTCCAGATGGATTTTTAAAGAATTCAGGCAGGGTTTTTTTCCCCTTCACAAACATGGGAGAACGAGAGAAGCTAGCTGGAGAGGCCAACTGGCTTTATTGTAAAAGCTGCCTATGTGAAGGCCCGGCTGAAATGGCACAGGCAGGAGTGCACAGAGGCAGGCTGTGGCCTGTGTAAACCGAGGTGGCAACAGCGTGGCACTTTCTCTGCAGCCACAGGGATGTGATCCTTGGAATCACAAAAGCCGCTCACGCCTCCTTTCAACTGCTGTGCTCTCCCGCCGCATGTTGATGCAACTCCAGCAGCTCAGAGCTAAATTTAGCACTAACCAAAATACCCGCCGCCCAGACTGCTCCCTCCTGTGCCCCTGCGAACGAGCTGTGTCTGCTGTATTCCAGCCCGACGCGTGTGCACTCCATCCCGGAGGAGCTGCGCGTGGGAACCATCGTGGCCAATGTCACAGCTGAGGACCCCGACAATGATGGCAGCTTTCCCAGCCGCCTCCTGTACACCATCACGACAGTCAGCAAGTACTTTGTGATCAACCAGTGTGAGTCGCATGGGACCGTCTTGAAGTGTGTCCTCTAGTTCTTCTGCTATTCAGATTGTTCCACGTTATTTTACCTCTCTGACCTGGGCACGCCTTTCCTTCTAGGGTCATCACTAGGAGCCAGGAGATAAATGTATAATACCAGCTGCAGAGCGGGTTGTGGGAGGTGTGGGCAGCTGTGAGCCTGCCTCTCCTTAGATTTCCTTCCTCATCCATCATCAAGTTTATGCTGAGGCTCTCTAGTCTGTCTATGTCTATAAAAGGCATATGAACAAGAAAACAGCATGCAAATGTACTTCATCTGAGTTTCATGCAACAAGGGTCCTTCAAGGAAAGAAAGTCTCAAAGCTTCAGGGAAAACTGTTTCCATGCTAAGGTTGATCAAGAAGTGAATAGTTGGGGGGTCGGGGAGATAGCTCAGTAGACTAAGAGCCTAGTTAGGCAAGCACAGAGACTGGAGTTCAATCCCTGGGCACTACCTGCTGTGCCAGCCCCGCCCCTGAGTGCACTGAGCCGGGCGTGGTAGCACATGCCTGTAATCCCAGTGCTGGGGAGGCTGATAACAGGAAAATCACTATGAGTCTGAGCTGTGTAGTGAGACTCCGTACCAAATACATTAAAATAAATAAATATTTTAAAAATAAGAGGTGAATAGCTGGTGAATTATGGGTGGAGAACAAAAGGTGTAGAATCGGATTGGCAATAAAGCAGGGAGAACCTTAGCCAGGCCTGCACTGTAGATTCTTCTTGGCCGCTCTGTGTCTCCCATAATGAGAGTGATCCTTTTCTCTGGGTGGGGTGGGGCATCTCTGGTTTGAAGCTCTTAGGGTTACTTCATAGGAAGGCATAGAATTTCTTTATGGTGAGAAAGTCAGAGGTGCGAGAGGCCTCCCTCCTTCCACCTCTTTCTCAAATGCCCAGGTGCCAGGTTGCAGGCCCTAAAGCCCAGCAGCCTTGAGGAAGGTGGGTATGTAAAGGTAAGTGGGTTCCTACCCCAAGGCACCCTGATTCCTTGAGAAGACAAGACCTAGTCCATGAATGTGGAATTTCAAAGTTCCCAGTAGTCAAACTTTTGAAAACAAAACTACACAAGTGAAATTAGTCTTTAAAAGCCTTTCATTTAAACCAGCAGATCCCAAATATTATCATTTCAACATGCAATCAGTATTTAAAATCATGAATGAGACAGTTTGCTTAATTTTAATATATATATGAATTGAATCTTGGAAGTGTGTGATGTATTTTGTGCTTAAGCCACAGCTCAGTGCAGATCAGCCCCACTTCAGGTATTGAATGGCTCCAGTGGTGACAGATAGGACAGCGTCCTCTAGCTCAGTCTGCTGGGTTGCTGGGGTTATTCTCTCAGAAAGAGTCTGTCATGGCCACTTCATTGGAGACTTCATACCTGCCAGGTATTATATAGAGTGACCATGTGCATTACACCCCACATACTCAACCCAATGAATGTCTTAATCATTTGAAATTTGATGGAAGTGGAAACTGAGGCTTGGAAAGAGACCTGAGCAAGGGTGAGTGAGTGGCCTGAGGTCTCACGTCTGATAGTTGGGAAGCAGAGATTCCAATCCACACCAGCTAATTCCAGGGCCTGACCTCACAGCCACAACTAAGTGGTCTCACTTCCTTAAATCCTGACCACATCACCCTAAAGGATTTCACTTGTTATGGAGCTTGTATGTGGGCCAGCTGTGGACAACCTCAGAAGACTGCGCTATTGGCCCCATCACTCACAGGGCAAAGGATGCCTTTCCTCAGGGGAGGCCTGCAAGGGCAGATTCTGTGCTGCACCTGCGAAAACCCTAGTGTGAGGTCACTGAGGCTCTACCCTCTGCTGATAGGGTAGGGAGGGACAACCAGGGCTGAGAATTCTGTCCTTCAGGCACTACAAAATTGAACTTTTAATATGCACGCTTTGGGGGGGCATATTTATTAAGATGCTGGTTGCAAGTAACAGAAACTAAATCAAACCAACCCAACCATGAGAAAAGGAAAAAGGTAGGGATATGTATCAGCAGGACACAAGGTAGATCATAAGAAGGCACTAGCTACTCGGGACACATGGAGGGTGAACTGGGGCTGCTACAGCAAGCTCAGCCTCTCCTGTTCCAACCTCCTTTGGTAACAGGCCTTGTTCCCAGCATGAGTCTCCCAGTTATAGATTCTCCAACAAGAAACCCCTGTAGGCCAGACTGGAGTCAGACATCTACCATGTTGTCACCAATGGCTGGGGCTGGGGCCAGGAGCTCAACTCAGAAGTCTAGGGAGAAGCATTCTAGGAGGATTGGGCCAGATACTCCACTGAGTTCCTACTACAGGAACTGACATGAGTTTTGTTCTTTAAATGTATGCTGTCTTGGTCACTTTCCTCTTCCCTGAAACACAATAGCTAGCACCTAAACTTAACAGAGGAGTTGTTTATTTGGCTCAAATTTGTGGGCGGTTCAGTCCACAGTCTGGTGGCCCTAAGGCACAGGAGAGGGGTATGGCGGACAATTGCTCACCTCATGGAATTCAGGAAGCAGAGTCCGGGGAGGAGCGGGATGGTGACATGGCTTCTAGGCCACGCCCATAGTGGCCTGCCATTTCAGATCAGGCTCCACCTCCTAATAGTCAGTTGAAGCTGCCATGACCCAGTCACCTAGCAATGCTCCTACCCAGGGCTGCACGAGGCTTTAGGAGGACAGCTAAATATAAACCACATCATAGATGTCTAGCAAATCCCTATGTGAGCCAATCCTTGTCTTAGAATGGCCTTCTCTAATTTTCTCCATTGCCTTTGCTGATTCTTCATTTATCTTCAGAGGGTCATGTTCTAACCTTCGCCTTCATAGTGACTGGTACAATCCACGTGGCCCAGAGGATAGACCGAGATACAGGGGAATTAAGACAGAATCCCACCATTTCCCTGGAAGTTCTGGTGAGGGACAGACCCACTGGAGGCCAGGAAAACCGCATCCAGATAACCTTCATTGTGGAAGACATCAATGACAACCCAGCTACCTGCAATAAGCTCACCTTCAGGTATGAGCATGTGGCCACGAGTTCTGGACATCCTCCTTCTAGAATGGCCCTTCACCCTTTGGTAGTTTAGGAAGACTTATGGGCATGTGGGGAAATGGCGCAGTGCAATAAGTAGATTTGAACTGTCAAATTTGGCTCCTAGGTATTCTTTTTTGTTGTTGTTGTTGTATTTTAGGGAACAGTCTACTTGGTGTTCAGCGTCTCACTGCTAGATCAGACTCATAGTGATCCGCCTATTGACAACCTCACAAGAGCTGGGATTACAGGCATGTGCCACCACTCCCAGTGTCAGTCACTGTTTCAGCACCCCTGGGGGAGGGGGACTGGTTCAGCAGCCCGGGGATCAAACCCTGGGCCCAGTGCTTGCTTGCAGGCGCTTTAATCCACTGAGATATTTGGCCAGCCCTAGGTGTTCTTTTTATCCTCCTTTTTCTTTCCCTCATCTTCATTTCCCTTCTTCTTCGTTGTTTCCCTTCTCTGCTTTCTAAGTCTGCTGAGAGTTATTTTTTATTTTGCTCTGTTGGTGAAAAGTACCACAGGGACTTGTTAGGCCCTCTCTGGGCTGTGCCTTTTCTTTATTTATTGTTACCAGTGGCAAGACGGTGCTGTTAGTTAGCAGTTATAATAGATGCTTGAGACTCAGGATCAGTAACTAGGAGCTCCCAGAGAAATGTACCACCAGCGATATGAATAAATCAAAGGAAGTATTTATGAAAAACAAAACAAAGCATCTAATTCACTACACACAACTTAATTGCATACAAACAAAAGGGAAAGATGTGATACAAGTGGGATATGAGTTATTTTGTGTATTTTAACTTGTTCTTTGTCTTACAGCCCATCTGCAGTTATTTTAAAATAAGGTCCCTTGTGACTCTGGGTTAATATGCCCTCTTGGCAACAATATTGTCTGTCTACTATTTTATCAAAAAGCCACAAGATCAGTGATTTCCCAAGTTAGCTTCATCTCTGCGGTTTCATACCAGCCAGCTTCCCAAGTCTGAAGAGTGGCTAGGAATGTTTACAGGAAGTGGCAGCTTGGAGGTGACCTTCCCAGAGAGACTGTCCTGTCTCTGCAGCCAGGCTGAAGCCAGAGTAGGTCTGGTCTCAGAGGTTCCCCTGGGGAAAAGTCTCTTGTGTTTATGACTGGTTTTGCAAGACTCAGCAGGTGCATTTCCATACAGACCCAATAAATCTACAGTTAAGCTGTGCAAAGGACAAAGGCTGCCAGACAAAGATGGTCTGGGGTAAGCCATAGAAATAGAAATTCCTTCATTACACTCATCAGTGTCCTCCAGTTCCCCCGGTGGACACGCCCTGCATAGGTGTGGAGAAGCAGTGTGGCCTTGGATCTGATAACAGAGCGGCTGCCCATCTTCCTGGACACATCCCTCATCTGCCTGCTCCTCTCCACCTTGCCCTGTGGCCCAGGAGGCAGAGCCCAGCTGGCTTCCTTGCCTTACAGGGCTTCTGCCGGCCAGGGGAGTCCTGGGAGGGGAAGGAGGAGGGCAGGGTCCTTATCACCCAGCTTTCTCCCTCCACCCTCTGAAGGGCTGAATTCCTATGTGCAGCACCCTGCACATAGGGGGGCTCTGGGTCTGGGGATGGTGACATCCTCTACTTGAGATTTCCATGGCCCCTGTATGCATCTTGGTAATAATCCCTTTTCTAATCCTCCTAGAATTATCCTAATTTGCCATCTGCTTCCTGCTGAGACCCTGATGAACTCAGTCACAGCTAGACCGTGGGTGTGACAGGCTTTGCTCCCCACCTAAGCATTCCTACACCTCAGCCTCTCTGAGACAAGTGAGGATGGTTGCCATGGGGAGCTGGGCTTGTGACTTCCACACCACAGCAGGCATAAATTGAACTCACCTTCTGTTAGAAAAGCCCAGGCCCTGGAGATGAAGTGGAGATGTTTTGCACAGTCACACGCTTTCCTTAAACATCTAAGCCTGTGCTCTGGGGTGGTCCCAGTGCATCCTGGGAAATTCCTCTCTTCACCTCTGTCCTCCTGGGCCCTTCCTTTCTTCATTTCCTACCTCTCTGGAGCTCGTTTCCTGCCTCTCTGGAGGAGGCAGACTCAAGAGTAGGAACCCTGGCATCTGGCGCTTCCCCTGTGGTTCTCCTTCAGGGCTCATTTGTTCATGGCAGGTCTGACTTCCTGCAGCCCACCCAGCAGAGACAAGGGCAGTTTGCAGGCAACGTCCTCTGGGCTTTTCCAAGGAGGGTGACTGTCAGCCATCCTAGCCAAGTGAAGAGAGCCCGGTGCCGAAGTCCTCCCTGCAGGGCCCAGTCTGTGTCCCCTGGCTCCTGTGCACCTGGACAGGTGGACTGATATGCCACCGCCCCCTCCAGGGCCAGGACAGGGGAGGGAGGCTGGAGGTAGCGGGCGCCCCCTGCTGTCCTCTTGGGGCGCTGCAGGCTCCGGGCCTCAGCCGAGGTCCTTGGCTTCCTTGGCTGGTGATGAAGGAGCCCAGGGTCCCAGCCCTGCGGCATCAAAGGCGCCAGACAGCCCTTGCCCTGCGCTCTGCTACAGGTGCTGTGCTGCAAGCGCTTCACAGCTTGTCTCAGCAGGGGCAGGAAGGGCAGCGACTCCACATGCAGAAGTGCAGCCTCCTCTAGGTCAGTGGCTCCGATGCCATGATGCAGGGGAAAAAGACCCAGCGTGAAGAAAGAAGGAAAGAATATGCCGGAAGCCCCTCTTGTAACCTCAGTGCTTGGGGGAAGGGGTAGGAGGTTCACCAGGAGTTCAAGGCCAGCCAGAACTTAGAAGGAAACCCCACCACCACCACCAAAGGAAAGGAAGGAAGGAAGAAGGAAGGAAGGAAGGAAGGAAGGAAGGAAGGAAG
>NW_004524644.1:3022047-3089929 GCF_000260255.1 Octodon degus | reverse complement strand
AAGGAAGAAAGGAAGAAAGGAAGAAAGGAAGAAAGAAGTCACCAGTACTGGGGGAAACAAGTGGCTGCCAGCCCAGAGGGGTCAAGGCAGGGGTCTTTGAGGCAGCGCCTGAAAGGTCCCACTTCAGGTCAAGCCAGGGGCTCTTCTTGTAACTAAGCATCACTTCTGCAGCCCGTGTGCGCCTGGAAGGTCACGGAGGGAGCCTGCAGCTTCACAGCTGAGGTCCAAACCTGAAGTGTCTTTACCACTGTCGTGGGAACCGCCCTTTCCGGTGAGGGCACGCGCACACCCCTCTCGGGGATGAAGGACTCCAAGTGCTTTCCAGGTGCTTGGCACGAGCTAGCACGCAGCTGGCACTCAATACGTGATACCTATTTGGTTTTGTTTTTTTTTTTCCTCCCCCCACCACATACTTTAGGTGCTTACAAATAAAACCACAATGTCATGCAATGGCTGCGGCGGTGAGAACGCAGGCCTCGATCGTGCCCAAACAGGTGTGGTCAGGGAGACGCGTGCACGGTTTTCTATCCTGCCAGCAGTCCCGCTTGGCCCCAGCAGCCCAGGACAGCCCTGCTCTTGGACTCTGGCTCTTGGTGACTGAACCCAGACCCCACCGTAGCCGCCAGTAAGCAAGGCTGTACGGTGTAGATGGGCACATTGTGGTTGGAAAAAGAAGTACAGAGGGTTAGAGAACGGAACGCTTGTTAGTCTGGGTGCTCCAAGAACCAACTGCCAAGAGATGATTAAGTGTGCAAGGTTGTTTTTCATTAGGGAAAATGCCTGGGAGGAAATTGGGGGAGGGCCGGATGAGGCTGGGGAGGGGGTGGCCAGACCTCAGCACAGGTCTGCCCTGGGTGAAGGTAAGAGGGAGAGAAGGTGGCTGAAAGACACTCTCGACCATGTGCAGTTTAAGGAACGCTCAGCTGGGGCCTTGGAGTCTGGAAGCCAGGGCCAGCAGGCTGGGGACAAAACGAGCCTGTCCTAGCACCTCTGCCACACCTGACAGGTGTGTGAGCTCCCTGCAGTGTGGGGCCCGCAGTCAACTCCAGCCATGACGGAAAGTCTGGGGCAATTCTCCTGATAGCCACAATATCTTTTTTTGGAAGAAATCCTGCCAAGGCAAAATATGATTGAGGCAGGCAGCAAAAATAAAACAACACAAACATCCCCCAAACGATGGCAACAGTAAAACCTAGCCCCAAATTGCTGTGTCTGTATGGCATCCCTGTGTGTTGTGGCTTGTGAGAGCTGTGCCTCTTCTCCTAGAATCTGGGCTTGCCCATGGCAGCTGCTTTGGTCCCTGGACTGTCCCCAGCATGACACAACGGAGGCTGGCAAAGTACTCGTGCTTGGGGACTTGACCTATCTTTCTAATTCTGGACTCCTGAGATGTCATAAGAAAGTTTGGACCAGCCTTCTGGGGGAAGAGAGACAACATGAAGCATAGACCAAGGCCCTCCCACCACCAGCCACAGGAGTATGGCCAAGCTAGACCTCTACCCTGGGTGAGCTACCAGGGATGGAGGAGCTCAGCCAGGTCCAGCTAGAACCAAGAGAAATGCTGGGTAACCCTAAGCAGGGTAAGAAACAGTGATCACTTCCTGCTTGAGGTTGCCAAGTTGGGGCCAGTGTGTTAAGTAGTAAAAGCTAGCTGGCATGGTTTATGTCCATTGAACGGGCAGATGAATGGCAACCTACAGACATGTAAAAGGTCCTAATGAACTGAAGCCTCCAGTGTTAGCTTTCCTAACAGTCTCCTGGGCCAGCTTTCCTCATCTGTGTCAGAAAGGGACCTCCAAGTTCAACCCTTAATCTCTTTTGAATGGGCAGTACTAAGGTGTCAGGTGGCCCTTCTACGACACTGAAGTCACAGGGACACACACAGAGGAATGCCCAACTTCTGAAGCAAGGTAGATGAGGCTGCAGGGTGACAGGTATTTTCTCTAGCCAGTCTTTACATTCCTGCGGGCAGAGTGTAATAACATAATTTATATTTCTCTTATATTCCTCTTCACAATTGTGCTCTTCTATGTCATCATTCATTCTACAAATATTAGGAAACAAAGCAAACATCCCTGTTTGCACTTGAGCTCTAGGTGGGACACAGACAATGACCAGGATAAAAGTTAATACAATACAGATGGTTGTGGTGAGTGCTAAGACTTGTGAATAAGATGTGGAATAGGAGGATGTGGTGCATGGTTATATGATGTGGCCTCACTGGGAAGGTGGCATGGATTAGTGGCTAAGGAAAGTGGCAAAGGGCAGGTATCAGTCAGCTTTGTGAAAGGATAACAAATACGTGAGACCATGAAGTTAGAACTGGTTTTGGCAGATCCAGTTCACACCTGGTGGGCTCCATTACTGTGGCCCTAGCTGAGGTCCTCCCCTGCTATGTCCTCTTCAAGGGCACAACCCAATGACTTAAGGATCCTCCCATCCCTCCTGTAAAGTTCCACTGCCTCCCAGAAGTACCACCCTGGGGACAAGGTCTTGGGGATATTCAGCACCCAAACAGTGGGGAAGCTTGTAGGGGGAGTACGGGTTTATGAAGAGATGCCCAGACCATGGGGAGAGCTGGCAGCTCCAGGAGTGACAGGAGCCTGCGCTGGAAGAGTCAGGAAGAGAGGAGAGCAGAGCATCCTGCAGGTCTTTCACGTCAGATTCAGGATGCAGAGTGAAATGAGGATGTAGGAGCACAGAGGTGACGTGGTCTGACATTGTAACAGGCTGTCTCCTGAGGCTGCGTTAAAAAATCACCTGAAACGAGGCCAGAGCAGAAGCAGAGAGGCTGTGAGGAGGCTCCCACAATGACCCAGGTCTGGCTTTGGATTGGAAGCCAAGGGGCGCTGTCCGGGCTAGGCGTGCTTAGTCATTGTGGAGGGGAAATACTGAGTCGTGTCTTCTTGCCCAGCATTACGGTATCCGAAAGACTGGCCAATGGAACAATGCTCCTGGACCTGAGCAAGTTCTGCTTTGACAGTGACAGCGAAGCCCCACACAATGCATTCAACTTCACCGCGCCATCTGGAGCGGGGAGCAGCCGCAGATTTTTACAGGATCCAGCTGGCTCTGGGAAAATCATGGTCAGTTTATGGTCATTGCATCATTAAAAGGGCATGAGGGAAGCTGGTCCAACAGGCACAGAGCTTTTGGTGCCCCGCAGAGAGAGATTTCCAAGGTAGCCCCCTCTCCGAGCCACAGTAACTCACAGACTTAATAGTGAGCCCGTGCTCCCTGTTAGGTCTTTATTTTACCCAGGTTCCGGGAACGTTTGTTAAGCATGGCTGGGCTGGGGGTGCTAAGGACCGGATTCTTCCCCGCACAGCTCGGTTTGTGTGCCTGCATAGTGCGCTTTTACGGGCACATTAGTGCCCTCTGCACTCAAGCGCTGTGTTTATTTGAGTGCTGGTTCCACAGATGAGGTGTGAGGGGAGGAAGCAGGGCTCAGCTCGCACTGTGGCCTGACAAATTCTGCATCGTAGAGCTGCTGGAGACCCAAGGGGGACAGAACAGGGAGGCTGCAAATAGCTTGGGGGGAGCGTGGAAGGTGGCCCCAGCCAGCCTGGGGGGCCTCCGCTTATGGACACCTGCTGGAGGGCAGTGGGGAAGGAGAGGAGGAGGGAGGCACAGGCACAAGTGGGTGGCAACGTGGGGGTGTCAGGGCTGGGGAAGGAAGGCAAGCGGGTCTACACCATTCCTTCTGCCCCACCTCCTTCTCTGCCTCTTCCTCCCTCCATCCTCAAGAGTCTCACCAACTTCATTCACTGCCGTGTTTTTCTGTTTAGGAAATCAACCTCTGCTCACTATAGAGAAATGTAAGCACAGAAAAGCATCACCGTTCTGTGATAACTGCAGTTGCTCTTTTGCCACATTTTCCTCCCGGTCTGCTACCTAGTATGCATTGTGTGTGCACATTCTACACATATGTGCATACATAGGTTAAATAATGAAAGCTTCCCTGGGTAACAGGTTCCGTGTCATGCCTGTCTTCAGCTAATCTGAAGTCATGAGCTTCTGCTTGTGCAGAATGCTGGGTAAGCATCTTGGTACATAGATTCTCCTTCCTGGTGAATTCCTTAGAGTAAATTCTCTAGTAGTGCACAAAACTATGATTATAACTTTTTGAAGCTCTTAAAATCATAAGAAAATGATTTCCAAAAGGATGGTGCCAATTTCAGGGTCTACCAGTGGAATATGAAAATGTCAACATGTAGGATTGTTTATTCTGTATCATCTAGTTTCTGTTTTAATCTAGTTGATTGGTGATCTCGACTACGAGGATCCCAGCAATCTAGCTGCCGGCAATCAGTACGCTGTGGTAATCCAGGTGCAGGATGCAGCCCCTCCTTATTACACAAGCAAGTATCATTTTCACTAATGGGCCTGTTCCTTGAGCATCAGTGATAAAACTACACAGGCAATGCTAGGAATTGGGCTAGGTTTCCCCTTCCACTAGCAGAGCTCTAAGCAGGGTACCTCCCTTTCTTGGCAGAATTGCAGCATGGAAGACTCTTTAAAGTCTCTGTGCCTCAGTCTCACTCCTTTCCAGTGCGTCTTTCCTGTTCCAGCTAGTGATTTTTCTAGGAAATGCAAACACCATCACGTGGCTTCCTTGAGCGCATCCTGTGGCTGGCAAGTTCACATGCAAACCCTGGCTTGGAGCAGGGAGTTTGCGTGGCTGCGGCTCACCTCCCTAGCTAGGGCTCTGGTCTCAGCCCTTCCAGCTTCTTTTTTTCCCCCAACTGGACCAAACCCTTTGCAGTTGCCCTGAGTGAATCACATACTTTTATTCTTCAGTCTTCTTGCACATACCCGAGAACATCCCCCAAGCCACACTACACATTCCTCCCAGTTTCTTTAATTCTATCCTTGTCAGGCTAAGCTAACACTTCCCACTTAAGCATCTTGAGGTCAGGAACACATAGGTCTTATCCACCTGTATCCCAGAGCCCATACTCAGATTGTACTTTTAAAGTATTGAATAAGCCCTCCTGCAATTGTAGCTACTTGGGAGGCTGAGGCAAGAGGACTGCATGTTTGAGCCCAGCCTGGGCAGCTTAGTGAGATGATATCTCAAAGTTAAAAAAAAAAAAAAAATTAAAGGCCTGGGAATGTATCTCAGTGGTAGAGCACTTGCCTAGCATGTGCAAGCCCCTAGGTTCAACTCCTAGTACTGAGAAAACAAAAAGTTGGATAAACTAATGAATAACAATTTAAATAAGTTTGTTTTCCATTTCCATCTTTAGATAACATCCACATTTCTATCTTAACAAGCCCGGAGAATGAGTTTCCTCTTGTCTTCGAGAGGCCATCCTATGAGTTTGATGTGTCAGAGGTAAGACCAGGTAAGTTACAAGGTACTACAGCCCTCCTGCCAGACTCAACCCAAAGGCCTGTCCTGGGAAGGCAAAGCTCCCGATGGTGCTATGTGCAGTGATTTACAGCTGATTTCTGGTTTTTGCCCCTCTTATTTTTTAAAAAAAAACTATCCTTGCTGGTGCCAAACTCTTTGGTAAAACTTGGACTGTATTTTATTTATTTATTTTTTACTATTTTTATCAATTAATTTTTTTCGGGGGTACCACAGATGGAACCCAGGACCTTGTGCTTGCCAAGCAGGCTATTTCATTTTTTATAATTAAATTTATTGGTACAATTTAGACATGCATGTTGCTCACATTGATCATAGGGAATCTGTGCTTGTACGTGATATATCTTACTTCCTCCATATTTGAACTTGGGTTTTAAGAACTGTTGATTCCATCGCCTTTCTCTGAAAGCTTGCTTGTCTGCCTGATTCCGCTAATCCTGCTCTCTGTGTCTTTCTCTTGGTCTCCACTGTGACTTTTTACCAGCTCACTAAGAGAAGTGAAATTTTAAAATTTCCTATTTCTCTATCTCCTTCATTGAAAAATAAAATCAACTCCTTTCTCTCTCCTGTGCTCCGATTCCCCGGAGGCCGGCTCGCTGCTGCCCTTTCCTCCGCTGCTGCCCTTTCCTGGTCTCTGCAGGCTCCTCCCTCAGCAGGGAAGCCCTGACTGGAGCTTCTTCAGCAGCTCCCCCCCTGTCTGCTGTAGCTCCCCAGGGCAACTGAGGTCACAAACTCAGCTGCCACCACACCACAGGCTTCCTGACAGCCCGGGAGTCTGAGATCAAACAGACTTCTCCCATATTTAAAAGCTAAACCAAATCCAAACCAAACCAGTCTTTCAGAAAAGAAAAAAAGAAGGTCCACAGAAAAGGCTTTTAATTTCTCACTTTACCTAGGGAATGACACTTTGCCTAGTGAATAACACATTCACCAGAAACAGGCTTTTCCTGATTTCACAGATTTTACAACAATTATTTTTGACCACCAGCTCTGGGTCACACACCTGGTGCTGGGGCTGTAGAACTAAATGAGAGGTGCTTTCTGCCCTGGAGGAGAGTAGTTTATGAGCAAGAGCTTCTAATAAACAGCCAAGCCAGAACTCCAGCCGGCCCACCAAAAAGAGTTCTAAAAGAACCAAAATGGAAGAGCATTAAGAACCTCTTCTCTGTAATCATCAGTGACTAAATTCTTTTTAAAATTATTTATTGTTTCACGTTGTTTGTAAGGGCCATTCATGCTTGTTATTAAAAAATGCTGAAAATACTCGAGACTTTTAGGGAGCCCCAAGGCCAAGAGTTGTGTGTGAGGACGGATGTCCTTGGCACTGTTGTTTATGGTAGCAAAATAATTGGCATCCTTGAGCTATCTTTCACGTCTCGCAGCTGTGCTTGGATATGGGGCCAGTTACCCAGTGGCTGATCAGTAGCATTATTTGGATGTAGGACGATTGAAGATACAAAGTGCCGCACAGGTTCTGAACAGCAAGGAGGCCTTCCAAAGCCTTTCTGCCCGAGGCACTGAGAACATCTCTTTCTGTCACCCAACCCCTACCCAACCAGGACTGACAGCAGGCACTTTATTCTTCCAGCTAGAACCCAGGTTGGACAGGTGCGAGCAACGGATAAGGACCTCCCCCAGAGCAGCGTCACGTACTCCATCTCCAGCGGAGGGGCCAGCCCCCAGCACCCCAACATATTTTGGATTAATCCCAAGACGGGGGAACTCCAGCTAGTAACTAAGGCAGACTATGAAACCACCCCCACCTACACTCTCAGAATCCAGGCCACCAACGGCGAGGACACAAGCTCTGTCACTGTGAGTGGGGCTGTTTGGTAGATCCTCACTCACTCCCCCAAGTGGTTGACTTAGGGTCTCCCTGGCACCTCCATGGTGTGGCTGCAGCCATGAGAATCTTCCCAGGGCAGGGCTTGCAGATGTGATAGAAACAAGCAGAGGCACCCAGACATAAATATTCACACCTCTGTTTGAGGTCCAGGCTTGTAGATGACTGGGAGAAGTGTTGAGCTTGAAATCAGCTGCTGGGACGTGCTGAGCCCACAAAGCCACTTTGTGGGACAAGGTTCCTCCTAAGGCTGCTTACATCTCACTTGGGTGTCACAGAGAGCATCAGTGAGGGGCTTGGAATGGAACATGGAGGTGGCTTGGCAATTGTCCATCTCTTCCCCACCCCGTTCGCATCACACTGGCTGGGATGGCTCTTACAACAATGCTGTATTAGTTAGCTTTGTGTCACTGTTACAAAATACTCAGTGCAGGCTACTTATGATGACCCATGATATGGGATGTTCAGTTCATGGTTAGGTGGTCCTGTTTGGGGCCTCCAGAGAGGGTGGCACATAGTGGCAGGAGTGTCTCAGTGAGTATTCACATCTGGATCCAAGAAGTAGAGAGAGAAGGGGATCCATGTCCCCCAGGCCTGGGGCCGGGGGCATTTCTCAGTGGCCCAAACATCTCCCACAATGCCTGCCTTCACTCCCATCCAGAGTCCTGCATTTTTAATATTCTTTCCTAGGTGACACTGCTGCTGGTCCAAGGCCACCCTCTGAGTAGCACACAGGGATCACACAAGAGTCTAATAGGTCTCTGGAGTCGGAGACTGGGATTACCTGAGAACAGCATGACAGCCCAAAGGATCCAATGCTTCTTGTTCTTTTCCAATAATAAAGTGAAAAGCATGAAGGAGACTGGACTCAGCTAGCAGCAGACAGCCGTGTGTGACACAGACAATGACCAGCACAGAGTTAGGAACATGAGTTCATTTCTTGGCTTTGATCCCAATTTCCCAAGGGGGCCTGAGCAGGGCTTATCTCTAAGTCCCTATTTCTGTACTTCTTAAGTGGCGAGCCACCTGATAACCCTGCGCCTGGATGGCCCAGCTCCCCCAATGACTTGCTCTGAGTTAATAGGATGATGTTTCCAGTGATATGTGAGGTTTGACATTGCCATCCAGGCAAAGTGGGAGAGGACTGCAGTGTTTGTTAGGCTGGGGGTTGAGAGATATGAATGGACTCCACTTTGGGAGCTAACTAGAGTGAGCATTCAATTTATTCTCAGACTCGGAAATAGTTGAAATCCCCAAATTTCAAAAGTAGAATGACTACGACTCAAAATTCATAAGCTTTTTAAAAGGGCGAGGAACTAAATGATCACATAAATCCCTTTCAGGGCTGCCGTTCTGCGAATCCGTGCTGGCAGGCGTCCCAGTCCACGAGCCAATCCACCAGGCATAAAAGGCAGCGATGAAAGCGCTCGCTGGCCCTGCTCAGGGCAGGTCAGCCCCCCAGGCCCAGCGCAGCACTAATAGCCCCGGTTCCAGATGAGATCCCAGCTTACGCAGGCCCGCTCCTCCTGGCCAGCGGTGCATATTACAATCAGCTGGGGACTGTGAAAACATGCCCAGTTCCCACCCTCCAGGGATGCAAATTCATTTGGTCTGAAGTGAGCTCAAGAAAGCGCAACTAGATTTGAGAAACTGCTGCGTGTGCCAAAGCAGAGACTGCATTTTGGTTCACAAGGGGCAATGAGCAAGGAAATGCACAGGGTCCCTGTAAACCCACAGCCGCTGCCACAAAAGAGGTCAGCATTAGCTTTGGGGAGCTCAGGAATCTAGACGCAGGGTGTCGGGGGCGTGTAAGCGCTGCACGTACCACGTGCACACAGTTACAGTGTAGAGTTTGGGGGGAGGACAGAACAGAATTAAAGTGCCAGCTTGGCCACTCAGCAGCTGAATGGTGGTGATTCAGTTATCTAATCTCGACACCTTTTCCTCCCCTGTGAGATGGGCAGGGTCACATTCCCTCTGTCAGGTAAGGCTACCTGAGCTGACGCCTGTGGGGTGTGCAGCTGGGAATTTGCCAGGCACATGGTGAGCCCCAGCCTCGTGTAGCCCTTACACACCACCCTTGTCGCTGCGCTAGGTTATTGTGAACATCCTCGGAGAAAATGATGAAAAGCCACTGTGCACCCCCAACTCTTACTTCCTGGCCGTCCCGGTGGATCTGAAAGTTGGCACAAATATTCAGAATTTCAAGCTCACATGCACTGACCTTGACTCCAGCCCCAGATCCTTCCGTTACACCATTGGCCCAGGTACGGCACTTGGGGCCAACAGCCCCGGTCTCTGGGGACTCCGGAAGGATGGCAGGGTCTGTACTCACATGTGGACCCAGGCGCGGTGTGGGCCTGAGGGAGGAGGGGTGAAGAGTCTAAAGGCCTGCGAGCTTCCTGCTGGTTCTGTGGCTTCCCTATTCCCCTAGAGCCCTTGCCAGGCTGCCCAAAGGTCCTAGGAGGGGTGAACTCTTGATGGTGGAGCCTTCTAAATCCCTGACTGCAGTGACTCATAAGTGGCATTAGTGTAATTTAAAAAAATAATTTAGTCCAACTCCTCAGCTATCTCTTTTCCTGAAAGCATATCGTGGGGGCAGGGGAGCCCAGGCCTCTCACTGGGATAATAATAGATTAAACAGATAAAGTGCATTTTGAAATGTGTCCTCCACAATCCTCTTCTGCTCCATTCATTTTCTGTCTTTAAAACACATACCGCTAGGTGAGGAAGAAGAAAAAAAAGAACAGACTTCAATGAAAATCAGACCAAAATAGCTCATCTAATGAAGTGCCAGGGCCAGAGATTCAAACCCAAACAAGCAGAGCAGTTCCATGCAAAAGAGTAAAAAATCCATCGTGGCCACCCGCTGAGCCCTGACAGAGCAGGAACACAGCAGTGGGGAGCCTCTGAGCCAGCAGTGTCACAAAGCCCAGGGGCAGACGCTGCCTGGAGACGCACTTGCCAGCGATGGAAATAGCCCACACCGAGAAGCCTTGGGCCTTTATGGAGCGCTTCACTGCTAAGGGAGGGAGAACTGCATCATTTCCTGCTTCATTTGCTGGTTTTCAGTTGGTAACGGGTCTGGAGCCACTGCAGGAATGAGCAGGAGCCAGGCGTGGCTGCAGCATTCCAGCTCCAGGCTGAGAGTTGGGTGCCCCCAGAGAGCTCGTGTAACTTTGGAGGAGAGGTGGGGCGAGGACAGAAGGCGGGGGTGCAATCCTTGCACAGCCAGGAGGCAGCTCCTTGGAGGAGTCCAAGGAGGACTCCAAGGACACCTGTGGCCAGTGAGACCGGCCAGCCAGCTCCACAAAGCACTCCAGGAGTCCTCAGCTCTTTTGCTGCCCACTCACTGGTCTGAGTGTGCATTATATCCAAGGTGTGACCAAGCATAACATGGAGTTCCCTTTTTTTTTTTTTTTTTTTTTACAATTTAGTACAGCAAAAGTCACAGGGCTATTCACCCTTCAGAACATCCCTCCTACTCGGAACACACTCACCCATGTTCCTGCCACATTCTGAAGCAGTTCTGGAAGTCCTCCTCCAGGAGTATCTTTAGTTGCACTATCGTGGCTGCCCCAATGTCCTGAATGGATGTAAAATGTTCACTTCTTATGGTCAGTTTTCACTTTGAGGAACAGCCATAAGAGACTTGGTGCCAGATCCAGTAAATAAGGTGAATAAAAGCATACCAGTATGTTTTTATTTGACAGAAATTGCTAGAAGCATTTTGAGTTGATTTAGGACCTTGAGGCAGCCCTAAAAAGACTTACAAAAGAGGACTTCCAGAACTGCTTCAGAAAGTGGCAAGAAGGATGGGATAAGTATGTTCAAAGTGAAGGAGATTATTGTGAGGGCCCCAATGGCAAGGTGTCTTTTACTTTAATACATTTTTGAACATTCATCTGTATTATGTAATCTTTCCGTGAACATTGTTGCCAAATGCTATAAATGACAGGTGACAAGCTAGCAGAGGTCACCCCAGAATTCTCAACTTTCTCTACCTGATGACACCTAGGACAATGTGTTGCAGTCCCTTTCTACTCCTCTCTTCTGCAGCCACACAGGTTATAAGCAAGAGTTTCTTTGTACAAAGGAAGACACTGCAACTGCAGGGACCTTTGGTGCATCGCTGGCCAGACCTGGTCCATCCAAAACACGGTCAATACCCGCGAGCATTTGGGGAATAGAGAAAATGCAGCTTTCTTCTACACCTTTGTTCTGTACCTTCTTGTCTTCCTCCTACCGACAGCCTTGTATCAAATCTCATTCAGGGAACATCAACAGCCACTTCGCCTTCTCTCCCAGTGCCGGCTCTAATGTTACGCACCTGCTGCTCACATCCCGCTTTGACTATGCCAGTGGCCTGGACAAGATCTGGGACTACAGACTGCTCATCTTCATAACTGATGATAACTTGCTGTCAAGCAGGACGAAAGCTGTGGCACTTGTGCAGACGGGAACCGTGACACTGAGTGTTAAGGTCATTCCCTACCCAACTACCATCCTCACAACAACTCCCATGGTAAGGGCTTGGGGACCAGGCATCCCCAGACATAAGCCCCTTAAATGTATACTACTGGAGCCCCTTAACCCCAGAGAAGTCGGGGGGGGTAGACTGAAAAGAGCTGGAGAATTTGGCCAGATTAGAATGGCCACTAAGGGTGGATAAAGCTCTGAGTGAGACCCTGAATTTATAGAACTACTGACTGCCTATTCTGTGTGTGTTTTTTTTAAAGAGCACATGTGCACAGGTGCAGGTACCTGTGATAGACTGGACATTGTGACACAGGAGCCGATTTCCATAGGCATCAGCCAGTTGCTCCCCTTATAGCCCCCTCTCTGCTCATCCACAAGAGCTCTGCAAACCAGTGATGTGGAGCAGGTTCCTGGCTGCCCTGTGCTTTTGACTTCTTTACAAGAGGAGATCAGTACCCTGTGCCCCACATTCACTCCAGATCAATCCATCCAATCTAGCAGTACTGCCCCAATGCCTCCCTGGACCCACCATCTTAGTGAATGGGCCCAAGATGATCTCTGCTCTCATGGACTAGCAGCATAGGTCAGAGCTTTTCCAAGTGTGGTCCCCAGAACAGCAGCGTCAGCCTTGCCCAGACATGCATTAGAAACATGGGGTCAGGTGACCGGGTGATAGCTCAGTGGCATAGATGCTGCCTGGCAAGTGCCAGGTCCTGAGTTCATTTCTCAGTACAAAAAATGAAATGCAGATTTTCAGACCCACTGTAGATTATGGAAGTCACAATTCATACAGCTGTGGTCATCACCTTGATCTCCAGGGAACTAAGTTGGAACCTGGAGTCCCCAGTGCTCCTCCTTACTTATAGGATCTGAAACCCTGCGGGTGGAGCACGCACAAACTGCCAATTACAGGTTGTGGTCAGTGTAGAAGGAAACAGAGGGATGCCTTGTCAGAATCAGCGTGGCGAGGGATGTGGGCTTGGAGTCTACAAGATTGTCACCCTGTGCCTTGGGGGTGCTCACCCCTCTCCTGGGGCTCCCTTTCCTCCTCTTAGTTGAAGCTCACCCCTGTCAGCCACTCTGTATTGCAGCAAATGAGGGGAAATGACAAGTGAGGGTGGGCAGCTTCTTTTTCATTTATTTATTTAATTTAATTTTTTTTTTTAGGGAAGGGTCTACAGGGTGTTCAGGGTCTCACTACTAGATCAAACTCATGATCCACCTGTTTACAGTCTCCCAAGAGCTGTGATTACAGGCATACACCACCACGCCCAGTCTCAATTACCATCTCAGTGTGACCCAGGGGTGGGGCTGGCACGGTAGACCCAGGGATCTAATCCCTGGCCCCTGTGCCTGCTTGAAGGCACTTTAATCCACTGAGCTATTTGGCTGGCCCTTAAAATTTTATTTATTTATTTAGTGCAGTGTCTCACTACACAACTTGGATTTGTAGTGATCCTCCTCTCTCAGCCTCCCCAGTGCTGGGATTATAGGTATATGCTACCATACCTGGTTTTGGTGACCTGCTCGACACCTGGGGTTCCAGGGCCATCATGGCATGTGGGACGGGGGATCGAACTCAGGACCTCACACTTGCCAGGCAGCTGCTTAGATGGCTGAGCTATCTTGCCAGCCCCTGGGTGGCCAGCTTCTGCTACTGAGTCTTCTTAATGCTTCTGTCTCCTGTATGGAATCAACATGACCCCCATCAGTGCAGCCACACGGCACCCTTAAGGCTTCCAGTGGTAGGAGCCAGTAGCTCCCCTGAGCAGGCACTGGGCTCACACCTTTCTTGGGCTTGCAGCATGACCCAACTGTGACACCTCCAATCCTGAGATCTCCGAAGCCTGCTTCTGATCTGTCTCCCACTCCAGGAAGCAGATGCTGCACTTGGGGTTCAGCTGTGACAGCAACCCACTCATGTGGCAGTGACAGCTGGACCCAGCGAACACAAAAGTCCTACAAGGTGTTAACAAAACCCAGCTGTCATGGCTCAGGCCATCACAGGGAGAGACACTGATGGCTCTTTGAGTCCCTGGGTTGCGCTGTGTGGTGGCTGAAAACAGTGGAGGGATGCTTTAGCTTTGGGGAAGGGGAAGAGAGAGGATGGAGTTGCTTTTCCATTCCCTAGCTTTTCTAAGCTTTAGTCTAGTGGGCTTTTGCAAAGTTGACATAAAGTAAGGAGATGGGTAGCACCAATCAGAACTAGAAGTACACAGAGGTTCAGCTTACAGTGCAGGACAAACAGTGGCGCACACACTGGACACCAGGCAGCACTGACCTCAGAGACACCACCTCCTCACTCCCTCTGCTCTCCATCCCTCCAGCCCAGGATCACCTATCAGCTCTTCAGGGAGAACGCATACTCCCCATCGGCATGGTACGTGCCTTTTGTCGTCACTCTGGGCTCCATGCTGCTCCTGGGCTTCCTGGTGTCGCTGATCATCCTGCTGGGCAAAGCCATCTCCAGACACTGCCCCTGCAACACCGGGAAGAGCAAGAAAGCTCTGTGAGTTGGGGCGGGCTGGGCCCTTTCCTCAGGGTTTCTCTCCCAGGCAGGGAACCAGGCATGAAGGAGAGAAGAGGGGATGGGAGCTGGAGGAATCCCAGCTGCCCTTGAGCCTGGGATACCCTTTGTAAAGGCCACCAGTAGGGACAGAAAATCATTTCTTTGGGTTCTCTAGCAACGTACCCTGTCCCTGATGGTGTCTTAGACCTTCCACTGCATAAAAGCTTCAGAAAACCCCATCGTGTGGAGCGACAGAGGAGGCTGTTCTCTGATTTGTAAAATATTTAAGGAAGGGATAGAATTAAAGAAAGCACAGAAAAACCTGATGGGGGAAGTAAGCTTTTGGCTCTGGGAACTCACTTGGGCTTTGGGGTGACTAGACCATCATTGTTCTTTGGCACGTGGCCCCAGTCTTTGGACCTTAGTGGCTGTAGACATGGCCGGGTCTTCTCTGGTCTTTGCTGATGCCTCTGCCTCTGCTGGGGACAAATGTGGACTGGAGTGGAGTGGACAGAGCATTGGCTTATTACAGACCTCCCAGAGCCAGTTTTCTTGACCCTCAGTAGCTCTTAGAGCATAGTGTGATGGTTCTGAACTTTGACCTGGAGTTAGGCAATGCCTAAGTTCAAATCCTGGCTCTCCCATCTTGTGTGCACATGGCTTTGGGCAAGTGACAGCCTCTATGACCTTTAAGTTCCTTGTTTGTATACTAACCGATTAAACAAATGTACTGCTCCTGTCGTAGAACAAGTGCTTAAGACATCATAGCTACTATTTTTAATTTTGTTGTACTCTTCTTCACAGCTAAAACCTAGCGCATTTAGGATTCTAGATTCAAGTTTCCCTTGTGCCCCAGTATCTTAGGGTATTAGGTGGTCTGGGCTTTAGAATTTCTTAATGGCAAAGAGGAGTGACAAGAAGCAGGTGCCTTTGAAAGGTGTTTTAAAGATAAACCATTAACTATCAAATCATTTGAAATATATGCATGACAATGGTATAAAATTATAAGGCATTAGCATAAAGATGTGCATTGCATTTTGTCATATTTATTGGGGAAGTTTGTTGCTATTGGCAACCTTGACTTGAAGGTAAGAAATCCTTGAGCATCTGCTGGAATTAAAAAAGCCATATTTGTTTGGCCTCCACTTACAAATTGACTTAAAAAAAAAGACTGATTCTAAAGAATGGCATTTAAGCTGGTAACGAGGGTGGTGCCCTATAATGGGATTTGGGTAGAAGTTTTTTGTTTTTTTTTTTCAGAACCGGGGATTGAACTCAGGCCCTTGCGCTTGCTAAGGAAGCGCTTATTCCACTGAGCCATCTCCTCGGCCTCTGGGTAGAAGTTCTTGAATGAAATCTGCAATTCACATGCAATTGTAACTAAACGTTAAATGTGCACCTTCAACCCAGTTGTTTTAACTTTTGCTCTAAATACTGTTTTCAGCATGGTTAATTTAAAAAGAAAAATATGCTAGAAATTCAGACTCAGACCTGGCCTCCCTGAACATTACTTGTATCATGTGACAGTGAACATTTGTCAGATAGCAAAGAATAAAATTAGAGTCACAGAATTATAGAATCCAAGTTCATTGTAGGAAGGGTTTTAGAGACCAAGTCCAGCCCTCTGTGTTTCGGGAAATCAGAGCTAATTGCCGGCCCTGCAGCCTCCCTGCTGTGAGGCAAGCCCTCTGCTAGGCTGGCAGTGGAGAGGAGAACAGGGCCGCAAGGCACACCTGGCCTCTTGCTGCGCTGCTCCTGCCCTGCCAGGCATCCTCACGAGAGACACCAGAGTCCCTGGAGCTCAAGACAGTAGTTGGCAAACTCAGCAGACTCCACAAGCTCCCCACCTAGTCCAAGGACATCAGGGCTAGAGCTGCAGCGTACCAGCCAAGCTTTCTTCTTGGCCCTCATCCTTGGGGATCAACCCAGACCCTGAAGCCTCAGGAACACCAGCCCCAGGGCCCCGCGTGATCAGCTGTGTGCTGGTGTGTAATGCTTTCAAGCTAATTAATACACGTGCTTTCTCCCTCCATAGGGCGAAGACAGGAATCACCGGTATGTACAGAGCCGATTTCCTTCTTTCACTTGTGTGTTTTGTTTGCTCTGTTGTCCTGTGTGTAAAAGGCATCAGCCTCGTCAGGGTGACTGTGTCTGATGGGTTTCCAGCCACACCACTGAGGGTGGAATGGGTGGGGCCCAAGGGTGCTCCTCGGATTGCGTGTGGTCCTCCCTGCTCCCTACCCAGGGTCCTGGGGGCCTGCCCATTAGCTCAGTTGCTTAAGTGCCTGCTAAAGCAAAGCAGTCAGGCTCAGGCTAATGTTGTTCAATTCCCAAATCCTTATGCTTTACCAGACCTGCCCTTCAGGCATCCTGAGCCAGAAAAAAAAAAAAAAAAATCCTTCCTACCCAGGGTCCTGACCCTTCAGCCCAACTGCAGCACCTAGGTCCATTCTCCTCTGACAGGGTGGGCAAGAATTCTGCATGCATTAAACACAAGCTGCATCTATTCGCTGCTGTGGGTTCCTCCCAAGGACAGCTAATGCTGGTAGCCACCCCTGCCTCTTTCAAAAGAGCAAGTGATACTTTTTTTTTTTAAGTGATACTTTAGAGATTTAGAAGAAACAAGGGTTGTAATGGATTTGATCTTCTTTATGAACTGTTGAGGTCCAACTAGTAGAGTACAGGGAATGGATTTTCTTTTTAATCATTTTTTAAAATAAAGAAATACATTAATTTCACCTTTCTTTCTGATTTCTAAAGCCAATCAAAGGCTAGGTGTGGGGGTGCATAATTATAATTCTATCACTCAGGAGGCTTAGGCAGGAGGATCACTGTGAGTTTGAGGGCAGCCTGGGCTACAAATGAGTTGAAGGCCAGCCTGAACTACATAGCAAAACCTTGATTTGAAAGAGAGTCTCAAAAAAAAAAAAAAAAAGAAAAGAAAAAGCCTAACAACGCTAGTTTTCGAAGTCTAGTAATAACAATAAACTGAAAGAGTAAAACAAAATTGAAACGATTTGCATATTGCATGTATGTGTGTATATGAGTGTGTACCTGTATGCTTTTTCCAGGAAGATGGAAAACTGTCCACATGTCTGCAGACAGAAAAATTCTTTGCCATGTCTGTAAGACTTGAGTTCAAAGCTTGTGAGGGTAGAATTTTAAGGTCAATTTAGCACCCACTAAATTGTGTTTAACATGTTTCTGCCAGCTTGACCCACTAGTGATACATACATGATTGTCCCATGGTGGCTTGTACCACCCAAGGGGACTGTGCCATGCTGGTTGGTGGCATAGACACGTGTGCCCCACTGGTGGTTCAGAGCCACTGGCAGCAAGACACGAGTGACAGCCCCACTGTGACACATTCACTGCTGTTTGTGCTCTTCCTGTAGACATGAAGCAGGTGAAGACAGCAGTCGTGGTGGTGAGTGTGGCCCAGCCTGGGCATGGGTACTGGTGGTGGCAAGGTGTCCCCACAGGCAGGCCTGGCAGGGCAGTTTGGGTGCATGCGCTGCTCCTGGAACAGCTTGCCAGAGACGCACTCCTGGCAGACATCCTTCCCTCTGAGCACGGCTTCAGGGTACTTGCTGAAGGGTTGGGCTCCGTAAATACGAGCCATGGTGGTGTTTCTCACCTGCTCGGCTCCTCAGCACAGCGCACAGGGTAGCAAGGAGTAGGGACCACAGCTGGGGCTCCCACTTTCCACAGGATTCAGGTTCTTTGTGTTTTTCTCAACCCTGTGGGAAAATGCTAGAGAAAGCTCTGCTTGGGCTGGGGCCTGGCTGTCCACTCAACCATAGGGCTGGGGGCCTCTTGGTCTTGCTGAGGTTCAGATTCCTTACCTGTGGACTGGGAGCAGGCTCACCTGCCCTGAGGCAACAGGTGGGAACTGTTTTGAACAGGGGCAGGTGTGGCGCATAAATGCAGGGTTTAGCTCTCCACTCAGCCTGTTTGCTTTACTGAAATGGAAGTCTCCACTGCGAAATGACAGGACTTGAAGGTGATGCCACCCAGCACATTCCTCAAAGTAACACTTTGTAGTGGCCCAAGACACATGAATGTGGTGACTGTGTGCATCAAAGAAGGCCAGGCTGCACATAGGACAAGGAGGCCATCTTTGGTCTCCGAGGTCCTACTGTCATCCCCTGGGGGATGCCCCAAGCGAAGCCCTAGATCTGTGCCATATCAGCCTAGTAGGTAAGTAAATCCCATGGCCATGAAGAGTGTGGCGGCTGAGATCACCCAGTGGATGAAACCCCTGCAATTCCTGCTTCCTTTTTTCTGTGGAAGAATAGGTGATTTTATTTGTGATTCAGCTGGGGTTGAAAGGCCCTCTAAGCTCCAAACACCACTCTCTTCAGTGTGCTAACAACCCTGATCTCCCACCTTTAAAGGGCATCACATGAGGGAACGGGGTGGCCATGGGGTCAGGGCCAGGTATGTTAGGCAGTGGTCAGGTCCTGGAGGGAGGGCACCAAGTCCCACTCATGGGGCACAGGCATGGGCAAGCCTAGATATGACCTGCTTTACACCAACAAGAGAGAGGGCAGAAGAGGAAGCCCAGGGCTAGGGCAGGTGGGCACTTGAGGGCTCATTTGTGCCTGCTTCACACCTGTCTGAAAATGACCTAGCCAGCAGATGCATCCTTAGCCACAGTGCGTGGTCTTTCTACTTTTCCTTCTCCATGACTCAGAGCCTCAACCGCAAGTCTGCATTCTGTGTGCCCCATCCTCCCTCCTGCTCCCCCCAGCATCTGACATCTCCTCCGCCACAACCTTGGGACTGCACTGTCAACCGTTTGTTAGTGGCAAGCTGTGCACAAGCAGTAATTGTTCCAGCCTCATTTACCATGGGTCCCCAGAATGCAATGCGATGCTCATTAAATGAATGAATAAATGTGGAGAAGCTCTGAGTGGGAACGGGACTGCGAGGATGTGTGGCCCTGCCTGGGAGAGCTTCTAGGGTTGGGCCTGAGGCTCTCTCTTTTTTTCCTTAGGAAACTGTCCAGATGAACACTGTCTTTGATGGAGAAGCTGTGGACCCAGGTAATCCAGCAGCAGGTGCCTGTTGTGCCCTTTTGATTTCCTGCTCTTAACGCAGCATGTCTGGCCCTTATTGCCCATGGTACAGTGCTGACCCTCACAAGCCACCTGGGAGGGGCTCTAGGCACCGAAGGCTGTGGACACGGGTCTAGGCGAGGCCTCAACCCGTTCCACTTGAAGGCTTGTGCTGGAGGCCACACCTCCTTCTTGCCTCCCTGCCCAACTCACCAACTGATTTAGGGAATTCCTGAATTCAAGATCCCACATATATTTTTTCCTGCTCCTTGGAACTCCCTGCCTTACTCCATCCTCCTGAATGCTTCTAGTACCATCCTCTTGGTAGTGGAAGAAATGGCAAGTTTGGCTTCCTTTTTTCCTAGATGAGCGCCAAGAATCCCTTCTTGGTTGGCAAGGCGCAGCTAAGTAAAGCTGGCGTCCAGAGCGCTCATCACCCCCACGAGATCAGTTCCAAATTTAGCTCCTTTACACACATCCCTCCACTTACAAAGACTCAATTATAGACGTGAATAAAGGGGAAGGAAACCAAATTCAGGAGGCAAGTGCGCTGGCTCCCTGCCACGCGCCCAGGCGCACGCCCTAGTCCTCCTCGAAAGGAGGATAGCGCCTCTCCAGTGAGAAGCTGCCGCTGCTGAAATGCAATTTCCCTCTATTATTAGGCACTTGCTTCCATAATGCACCCACACTAGCAGGCGCGCTGGGGAGAGCCTGCGCGAGAGGTGGTGTGGTGAGCCGAGCGGGGCCTGCCCTGCACGCCTCGGGCTGCGCGAAAGCTGGGAGGACCTTGGTGGCTTTTGTTTATTTGAGAAACTTAAACAACATCAAAAAAAGGAAAGACAAAAGGAAGGAATAAAAAGAAAAGGGGAGAGAGGAGCCAACTGGCTTCATGTGAGCAAACACGTCAATTAGTGTGTTGGCTGCAGCGCAATAGAAGCAGCTTGCTTACGTCATATGCATGGGGCCGGATTCCTGTCTGTGTCTACAAATCTCTGCTCCCCTAACAAAAATAAAAAGCAGAGCCTTTTCCTCCTTGCTCAGTGAATTCCTTTTTATAGGAGGGATTCAGGGGTCTTTAAAAAAGAACAAAATAGGCAAAATGTCCTGGCTAAACCTGTTAGAAGTTGGTCTTAGTTTCTCTGACATCCACAGGGAGCACAAGGGTGACACACATCCTCGTCTGGCAAGGGAGGCGGCATCGAGACTGTCCCAAGCCTTCCCATCCGCAGAGGTGTGGCATGTGCCTGGGGGAAGGACAGGCTGGAGACAAGCATGTGCCACTCTGAGCTCGCTTCCTGGCCAGGATCTGCACGCTCTGGCACGCGTCCTTACTTGGCAGTTGGAGCAGAGCCGGCGAGAGGTGGAGTGAGACAGAATTATTTGAATTCCTTGGTTTATATGATGGCTGTCTTCTTCTATCCTAGTGACTGGGGAAATATATGAATTCAACACAAAGACTGGAGCCAGAAAGTGGAAAGATCCCCCAGCTCAGAGGCCAGCAAGGAAGGAGCCCAGCGCCCCGGGAACTGCAGCTACCACCTCACGCAGAGTCATGGCTGGTGAAGGGCCAGGGCTGCCCGGCAGCATCAGGCAGGAAGGAGGCCAGCCAAGGAGCAAAGAGCATGCCTAGGGTGCCGGTCTGGGTGTCAGAAGCCAGGATGGCAAACCGTGCACGCTGAAGCACAGAAACTGAGCCCTCACACACAGGGCACCCTCTAGGCTGCACTCGGCCAAGTGTAGTACCAGGCCAGCTCCCACGGCAGGGGTCCCCACGTCTTCCAAAATCCACATGTGCAAAGATGGGGGCTGAAGGCATTCAGCATCCAGGGGGAATGCAATGCTTCAGTAAATTAAAAACAAACAACAACAACAGAAAGGGGCTGGATCGATCACATAGTTGCTTCTTTGTGCGATGGCCAGGAGAAACATGCCTTGAGGCTCAGAACTCCTGGGCTTCTGATCCATAGGGACTGCTGGGTTCTGGGCGCAGAATTGCCCTGTTCTGTCCTTGCATCGGCCTCCAGAGAGCTCTCTTCAGTTTAACACAGGACTTTCTGACCCTTGCACCTGATTGCATCTAGGATCCTTACCTGAGCATCCCCAGCTTCACCCATAAATACCTCTGTGAGTCACCTCAGGTCTTCTCAAAAGTAGAGCATGAAAAAATGAGCCAGCGAGCTGCTCTTCAGAGGATCAGAAGGCACAACAAACTCCTCCTTTTATCCCTTTCTTACTGAGGTATGACTTATGCTGACGAAAATGCACAGAGCTGAGGTACTTAGCCGGACCCTATGTAGACATCCCATGTGGTAAGCACCATTCTGAGCTTCATGATCACAAAGTGGTTTTGTACTCTTGAGTTTCACATAAATGGATCTGTGCGGTGTGCACTTCTGTGACTGGCTGCCTTCTGTGTCTCTTAGCTGGGCCCCTGTGGCACTGTGTAGCACTGGCCTAGTTTTCTACACTGCTGCGTCTGGTGCCCCTGGCAGACTAGGCTGCAATTTACTTATCCATTCACTTCAGTTTCATTTCAAACTTTTTTACTGTTAAGAGTTACAGCACTACAAACATTTTTGTACTTGTATTTTGGTGAACATAAACATTCATTGCTTCTGAGCATATATATCCAGGAGGGGGGTTGCTGGGGCAACTGTTGTAGACCTCCAAGGAACCCCAAGGTTGTGGCTCCAGGATTCATGCCAGCAGCAATGACTCAGAGTTCCATGTCTTCTGTTTTTTGTCAACACTTTAGATTCTCCATCCTCTAATTTTAGCCATCCTGGTGGTTTTTTTTTTTAAAGGCTCCTAAAGTGAGATCTATTATTCTCAAAGCGGAAACGACACCGTCTTTATAACCAGCTGCTCCTGTCCTTCTCAATCTGCCCCTGGAGGGTCCCCCAGGACTCTGTGTGGAGACAAACTC
Organism: Octodon degus; assembly: GCF_000260255.1. Taxonomy (NCBI): domain Eukaryota; kingdom Metazoa; phylum Chordata; class Mammalia; order Rodentia; family Octodontidae; genus Octodon; species Octodon degus. Next base: position 3,067,738 of record NW_004524644.1, on the reverse strand, counting down.
TGTGTGGAAGGTGATATCTGATCATACACCTCAGACTTCCCCCTGCTGCCCAAGCTGGGGAACCGAGAGCCACAGTGTCCTAACGGATAGGAAATGACAGTTTGCAGTGTGTCTCAGGAGACAGCAAGGGCCCTGTGCCTCCCAGGCCTGCTCCCTGCCCACTGGGGCACTGTCCAAAACCACTAGAAGGGATGAGGTGACGATCCCTGGAGCAGCACCCCCTTCCCTCGGGGCGAGTGAGGACCTCCAGGCCCACGGTGCCTGGGGATAGCAGGCAGGACGTGGCCTGCAGCAGGGACAGGGCTCTTGCTTGTCCATCGCCTGCCCGAGCCAGCACAACTTCCCAGGGGAGAACAAGATTTGTGAAACCTGGCCCTGCCTCAGGTGGGCCTGATCTTTTCTGTTCATTTATTCTGATTTGTTTGAGACAGGCTCCTGCTGTGTAGTTCAGGCTGCCTTAAACTCATCTTGTAGCCCCGGCTGGCCTCAAATTCAGGGTGATCTTCTTGTCTCAGCCTCTCAAGTGCTACGATTACAAGCGTGCACCACCAGTGCCTGGAAGAAGCTTTTTTTTTTTTTTCCTTTTTAGTGCTGGGCCCTGAACTCATGACAGCGCTCTATCACTGTGTTACACCCATGTCCCCTCAATAGAAATCCTGCAAATGGGGCTGAAAGTCTGCAGACACAGACCGAGCCATGCATTTGTGCCAGTTAGAGCAGGTGTGGGGGCTGAGAGCTGACTGAAGGCTCCGCAAGTCTGTGGGGCCCCAACACTCCATGCTTTGGTGCTTGCTTTGAGGCAAGTAGCAGGAGGCTGAGAAGGAGGAGGGGTCTGAGTCACTGGCTCTACACCCACTAGGCAGGGTTGGAAGGGGTGGCTGCCCTTCCTTCCCAGAGAGGTAGGCTGAGAGGGAGCTGTGCTCGATGGGCTGAAGTTGGCTCGGGAAGAACCTCCCGGACGCTGGGCTCACACACAGAGCTTGGTGTCCTCTTTGGCGATGGTGGGTGCAGCTGCTTGCCCTCCTGCCCCACGTGGGCCCAATGGAACCGAAGACCTATGAATGGGAGTGGTGGCTGGAGGCTCCAGGGGAGACCTTTGCCCAGCCCTTTCCCTTTTGCATAGCTGCCTGTGTGATGGGGAGAAATCCAGGAATGTGAGGGCCAGATCGAGACCACTTGGTTGCTAAATGTACCAGGATGGAAAAAGAGAAAAGAGTTATCTGAATGAAATGAAATGAATTCAGCAGCCGTGTGACCTTGGGTTTCTCCTGCAAGGCCCCAAGCATGGATGGCTGGGTGGTAGCCAGTGTTCACCTTTTCCACTCTAATTCATGATCAGATTGGGGCACGTGCATGCAGGGGCCACGCTGCGCTGCTGAGGGTGGGAATGGGTCAGGGCTGAGGCCGGAGTTTCCCGTACTCCATAGAAAGCACAGCCTGCATCTCTGGGGCTGTGTGCAAGGAAAACGCATGCAGTTCCTGGATGGAAAATGCGATGCTGCTTTTGCCCCGGGGACCCCTCTTCCGCCTGGGTGGCTCCATTGTTTGCCTTTTTATTTAGCGCTATTTGTGATGGTTGAGAAAATTAAGCAACAAAATGAGTAAACACAGAATGATCGCCACTTCGGCAGGTGTGTCTCATTTCCAACACAGCACACGTGGCCAGGCCTCTCGTTCATTCGGGTGCTGGTGACTGCAGGGCCAGGGTCAGGGACCATGGCAGCTGCAGCCCAGCGCATGGCCACATGGGCCTGGCAGGGAGCTCCCTGGAGAAGTCTGCTTCTATGTCCATGGCTTTCTCAGTTCCTCAGGTTTCTGTCCGAGAGATAAACTAACCCAAGCATGGAGTCTCACAGCCATTTTTGAAAGTACTTAGAAAGTTAACAGGGAGCCTTTATGGGGAGGTAGTTGAGATGCCCGGGTTGACAACAGCCTGTGGTGAAGAGGCCACCTTCCTGTGACCTCAGCTCCAGATGACAGCCCGAGCCAGGTGACTCCTGTGTGGAAGGTGGAAGGGTCGGAGTCAGGCAGACATTTAGTCTGGATCTCAAGGAAAAGCTCAACTGTGGGCTGGGGCGGACTCAGATCACTGAGACCTAAGATGCGGCTCCCGCCTAGTGAGTGAGGAGACGTGGGTTTATTAAGGAGACAACCAAGGGACAGGCACAGTTCGTACACCTACAATCCCCAGCTACTCAGGAGGCCGAGGCAAGAGCATGAGTTCAAGGCTGGCCTGAAGAATTTAGCAAGACTAGCTTGAAAAAAAGAAAAAAAGAAAAGGAAAGCAAGCCAGCCACCACGCAGGCACTTTTCAAGAACTACGAGAGTGCTGGAGGCAGAAAACAATGGCCAGCCCAGGCTCTGAAAGTATAATTAGGGCCTGGAGCCTGAGTGGCTTTTGATGGCAGAGACAAAATTGAAGTGCGAGAGTTGCTCTGAGCAAAGGCTGCGCATGGGTTTCAGTCCATTTCTAGCCAATTCTTGTCCAGAGGACTGTGGAGCTGCCGCGTGGGTAGGTAGCATGCACTCACGTTCGTTTGCAGAATGGGATTGAATGGAGCAGGCCATAGTTGATTTTTCTTACCCAGGTATAGTAGTCACAAGTTTTCTATCTAGCTCTTCATAAACACTATTATAACCAACAAGGAACAGTTACATGGGGCTTACTAGGTATCCAGCACTCTTCCAGGCTCTGGGAATCCAGCAGTAACAGGTGCTGGCTGGGCCACACGGATAAACAGAGCTCCAACCCCAAGCTACAGCAACCTGCCCCATTAGAAATTGATAGTTTCCGTACTTTCTGTTGGCTTCCTACTTGGGACCAACCAGAGAAAACCAGATGCACCAATCATAGAGGGTGCCCCACCCCCAGTTCCCCCAGCCTGGCCTCTCCGGGCTGGAAGCCCTTGCCAGGCACATTCAGTTCCTCCTCCTTTCCCCTCTGGAGGTCTAGCCCTCTCCTCTGCTTGCCTGTGGGTCTCTAGCCAAGCCCAGTCAGGTTGGTTAACTCCTTCGCCATGGTAAGCTTGAGACAGCTTATGCTTTTGTCTAGTGGTTGGTCTTTGTTTATTTCTACTGAGCTCCCTGACAAATAGCTTTGATGTATAAACATGATATAAGAAATGTTGATGATGGTTATCGGGAAAACAAGCAGGGTCAAGGGCTACAAATATGGGATGGCTGTGTTTAGTATGTAGGTGAGAAGACCTACTGGTGAGGGGAGATTCAAACAGTAGAAGAGAGAGAGAGCCCTGTGGCACCCAGGAAGAGCCTTCCAGGTGCAGAGCACAAGGACTCGGGCCAGCTGGGGGTAGCAAGGGGTGCAAGGACCAGGAGGCTGACTTCAGAGAGGGGTTCAGGGAACGCAGGGGCATGTCTATGTGTATGGGGGCATCAGTACAGTCTGCAGCGGGTATGGGCTTTGCATATGACCCAGGGCCCCACAGACACTGTCAAGACCTTAGCTTTTACTTTGAGCATGACCAGAGTCACTGCAGGCTGTGAACAGAGTGTAGCAGAGCTTATGCCCTGCCAGGGTATTTTTGATTTGCTAATGTGATGGGAGGAGACAAGAGTGGAAAGAGAGAAACCCATGAGTTAGCTGTTGCATAAGCCAGAGCAGACACTTGGGGACTTGGGCCAGGCCTCAAGGGGGAGGGACAATGGACACCTGCAGCCCCCTTTCAGAAACAGTCTTAGATATGGATGAAGCCCTGCGTACTTCTGGGCCTCACTCCTGCACCAGCAAAGGCTGGGCCAGTCTCTCTTGGTGGAAGCTGCTAGGCAGTCACCTGCGGTGAAGCAAGCCGCTGCCCCTGCTGTACCCATTGCTTCTGTGGGGTGTCCTGGCAGCGAGAGCCTTCACAGGTTTCTGCCATGCTTCCTGCTGGGAACCCAGACAAGGATGCCAGGAGCCAGAGGGAGCAGGCCCAGGCAGGCAGCCCTGGTCTGGACTCCTGCTGTGTGAGGTCGCCCCAGCTGAAAGCACAGCTCCGATGAATGCCATCTGCCAGGGGCTCTGACTACAGGAAAGCCCCTAACTTTTACTCATGAGTTCCCCAAGAAAACTGTGTTTGAGGGAGATAAGGAGAGATGAGTATGTCTTGGAAATCGAGAGCCTTGGGCCTGAAGCTGTGAAGACACTTCCTCCTTAAAATGGTGTTTCTCCTGTCCCTAGGGGCACAAATGTAATGATCAGTCCTGGTTTTTAGATTGGAGAACATGATTCTTGATTTTTTTTTTCAGTACTATGGATTATTGAACCTAGAGCTTCTGCTCTGAGCCACACAGCCCTCCCCCTTAACTTTTTTTAATTTTGAGACAGGATCTCACTAAGTCACTAAGTTGCCCAGACTGGGCTTGGACTTTCAATCCTTCTGCCTCAGCCTCTAAGAGTGCTGGGGTTACAGGTGGGCACCACCATGCCTGGTTCATCCTTGTAAGTCTGGAGACTGAGGCACGCAGGCTGAAGACCTTGGGGTACATTCTGTGTGCTGCCTACTAGTCGAGGCTGTGGGTCCAGGACACAGCGTGGGCATCCTGTTCCCAAGCTTGAGTTCCAGTATGCAGAGCTCCTGGAGCCCCTTCCACAGGGCACAGCGGAGGGATGGAAGCTGGTTAATGTGATTTATAGGTGAAGCTCACAAGAGTTCCCTCCCGCACGGCCATCTCATTTGTTTGTCCACAGTTGGAGCACATTCCATCCGGCATGCTAAGGATCTTCTTTGTTTAAATAACAGTTTTGCTGTGGTTTAATTTGTGTACCATAGAATCCAGTAGGTTTCACTGCATTCACAAAGTGTGTAACTATCCCCACAACACAATTCCCCAACATTTTCATCAGCTCCAGCATCAACCTCACCTGTATTAGCAGTCATTCCCCACACCCAGGTCCCGGTACCTGCTAATCTGCATCCTGTTTCTGCAGACTGCCTTGTTCAGACATGTCAGATAAATACAGTCCTGTAGTACCGGCCCTTCTGCATCTCACTTATTTCTCTTAGCATAATGTTTGCAAGGTTTGTCCATACTGTAGGTATAGCCTGGCTTCATTTCCTTTTATGGCTGTGTCATAGGACAGATTACCATGTCTGGTTTATCTGTTCATTGCTCAGTGGATGGATAGCCAGCTTATTTGTACCAGTGGGTTATTTGGATGAACCGTGCACGGAATGGGGCTGCCTGAGTATTCACACATGAGTCCCCGGATGGAGGTTGGCATCTACCTAGGTTGCTGGGTCACACAGTAGCTGCAGTGTTACATGAGAAAATGCCCCACTGTTTCTCATTTTGCGTAGTAGTGCATGACGGTTCCACGTGCTCTTCCTGCAAACCGTGAGGTGCTCATTGCCGGCTGAAGAGCGTCCCTCCAGACTTCCCCTGGATCCCACAGAGCCTGCGAAGGGTGGGCGGGATCTGCAGCACTGTGGGGTGTTCGCCCAGCCTATGTAGGGAGAGCTCAGCCATGGCCTGTGATCTGTGTCTGATGGGAAAGGGGGCCGGGTGACTGGACCCTTACGGAGCCTCTGCCCCAGAGCCAAGGCCGCTCACGGTTGCACAAGTCTAAACTCACAGGTGCAGCCAGTACAGCTCCAGACAGGAATACACTTTGAGAACGTCCTCTCCCACCAAGCCTGGGGGCTCCGCAAGCCGTGCCTATCCCAGTGTACTGATTTTTATGCTTTGCTGTGTCCTACACAGTTCCCTACCTATCTGTTGCTTAACAAAAGCAGTCTCGTCCAGGACCAAGCAAGATGAAGTAGAAAGCATCTCTTCCCAGAATTGAAAGGAGCTGAAGTTACCGGAGTTGGCCAGCAGGGGCGCTGTCCACCGTCTGCCCGCTTAAATTCTGGCGCGTGGTCCAGGCCTCCGCCGGGAAAAGCCGGCTCTTCCTTTCTCCACCCCTGCCAAAGCTCTCCAGGGTGTGTGGCCCAAATGCCTGTGCAGAGCAGCTGCAGGGCACCCTGGGGCAGCATTCTGGCATGTGGCCATCCCCCCAAACCGCAGCAGCAATGAGCCAGGGAGTGGCAGACCAGACTGGTCGGAGGGTGGGACCACCCTCCCTCCCCCGGGGGCCTTTGCCAGGGCTACCCGGGACTGCTCTCAGGGCATGGTGCCAACCTAGCTATGGCAGTGCAGCAGGGTGGCTCACTGCTGACCTGAGCAGAGAAGGTGACAACACTTAGGTTCTGGTGCATAAGACCAGAGGAATGAAGTCCCGATTCCATGGCTTTGACAGAGTGTGTGTCACGGAGTCTGTGGAGGGTCCCTGCAGCAATAATCAGAATCGCTGTGGATTTATGGGACACATGCTGTGTGCCAGGTCGCAAGCCCCCTGCGTTTGTACATGGGTTTAAAGTGCGCCTCTGCAGGGACCGCCTCTCTCAGGGAGAACCCAGGCTCAGAGGCCAAGCGACCCGCCAGGGGCTCTCAGCTGCTAGGTAGAAAGGAGGGGAGGGTGTGAACGCAGGTCTGACTTTTAAGTCCCTGGGGACCAACACCTGGGGTCTGAGTCCCGTCCCCCCCCCCCGCCCCCAGCGAGAGCTGAGCCCCCACGGCTGCTGTGGGAAGAGGCACGTGCTTTGCAAGCTGGTTTATTCGGGAGCTGGTGTGGGGGCCTGGAAATCCCAGGGACTGGGAGGGCTTTCGCACCAAGCTGCTCATTGGTGTCACCGGCACCAGCAAAGAAAGAGCAAAGGGGTCTGCAGAGGAAGAAAGGGGGACAGAGGCAGAGGCAGGAGCCCGGCCCAGAGTCTCCCACCCAGGAGCTGCCTGCCCAGGGTTGGCAGCAGCAAGCGCAGCCTTCATCCTCTCGAGCAGGGCCGACAAAGGGCAGCTGAATCACAGGGATTCTCAAGAAATAAAAATTCCTAGCACACCCCTGGGGCTTCAGGGAAAAACTGACAGCATGTGGATTGAAAACAGACCAAGCTGCTGCGCGCTGGTGGAGGAGGCCTCGTTCTCCCGGGCTCGCAGCGACATCTAATGGCCTGGCGGGGTACTGCCGTCCCGGGGCAGGCAAAGCAGGAAACTAAGGGGTCCACACCCAGAGGCGGGCGGGGCCGGATGGGGGCAAGCTTTGATTTGCTTTTGATTTCTCAGAGGCGTGGAGGCTACAGAATAATGAATGCAAAGAAATGAATTAACACAACTTACAGGCCCACTTAGTAACTATAAACACCGGTCGTCACGGGCACACGCGTGGGGAGCAAGGTGAAATGTTTCATTGGTGATGGCTGGGCTCTGGTCCCCACGTGGCACAAGCACGTGTCATAGCTGATAGACACATTTGTGTGTGGTGGACGCGGGTGGCGGAGTTAGCACTGTGCTCTGAAAACCCCAGTGCTGCAGTCAAGCAATCAAATTTTAAAATGTACCACTTAAAAAAAATCACATGATATGTTTATGGTCTGTGGGGCTGCGTGACTAGCTATCTACTCAGGGTGGCAGGTGGCAGGCCAGCTCCGGAGGGCTCACTCGAGTCTGCAGCAGACATCCCCTTCTTCTCTGGCTATCACAGCCTGTGTTCCACAGGGCCCCAAGCTCCCCTTTGTGGAATATGTCAACCTTCCAGGATGTGTGTCATCCCCTAAGGGTGGCAACTGCGGCCCTTGGAGACTGAACTTCCCTGCTTTTCCCTGAGCAGCCAGTTGTCCGCATCCACGTGAGCACCACCCAGATGTTAAGTGGCTGTTCCTTCCTCCACCCCTATTCCTTTTATTTATGAAATATAACTGTATGTGTAGAATGGTGGTGTCTTAGATGACTTTTACACAGATGCTATGTCTAGGGAGAGACTATTCTTGTTGGATTAAGTATCCAGAAAATAGGATAACTATCCTTCTCTGCTAGTTCAGAGACCTCAGTTTCCACATTGATCTTGATCAGTAAGTCTGTTTAGGATGAACACTGCATTACTTCTAGTGCAATAACGTGCTGACATTTTTGTCCCCTTCCTTGCTGCCCCTCACTCCACTTAAGCTCTGGCTCATTCACTTGTCTGATGGCCTCCTTGGATACAGTGCACCCCGTGTTAGCACAGTGCCTGGGGCATAGGTGACACTCAGATCTTAGGGGTTTGACTGAGGGGCAGGCAGCCACAGAAGGAAAGTGAGAGAATTCACTCGCTTGGGAAGAGCTAGATATATGGTTTATATCTAGACGCCCCCCCCCAAGTCTCATGCAATCATAGGTGAGACTTTTTCAGAGGTGGCTGTATGGCACCATGCTAGGATCAAGGCCACTAGGCTTATGAGTGTGAGCGCTGCATGCCCCAAGTAGCCTGGATACGATATCAGGGTTAGAAGGAGCTGTGGTCATCCCTTGTTGCTTTGCGACCTTCTGCCCATCATGAACGAGTCCTCCTCTGTGATGCCTGTCTGCCACACCACTCTAGAGGCCTTGGAGCCAGCGGACGATGAACTGAAACCTCTACAGACTGTGAGCTAAATAACCCTTTCCTCCCTTAGCCTTGTAGTTAAGTATTTTGTCTCAACAATGAGAAAAGAAACTAAGACAGAAAGGGATTTGTCAGAATGGAGCAACCCTCACCAAGAGCCCCCACCTAACCACATCTTGTTAACAGTGTGGTGGGGAGTGGTGTGTGGCTGGACTCATTCAGTGTGGCATTTGTAGCGCTCCTGAAAAAGCCTATTAAATATCTGCAGGCTGGTGGTCCTGGGAGGGCTCCTGAGGCTAGGCGCCATTGGAGCCCCACAGGGGACTTTCCTTTTGAGGAAACTATGATTCTTGGTGAGCCAGTCTTCCCTGGAAGAAAACTACTATCCCCAAGCTAAATCCTCTCCAAATTATGGGGTTGAACTGTGTGCATGTACTCGGTTCCTTTTGTTGCAAAGAACAGAGATTTACACGTTTACCTGAGGGCACATGAGGAAATAAAAGATCTGGCTCCATTCCCTGGTCTCAGAAGCCAGAAGAGGCAGAAAAGCTGAGCACGTGAGGCCTTGCTTAGTGGATGTATGTATGGTGAGTACCCAGCCAGCATCATCTGAATGACCCCCAGAAGTGTGGGAAATGGGCCACTGTGCTAAGTTGGATAAGTACTGACCAACAGTTAGTGTGTTAAAGGCACGGGCCCCAGCTGGCACCATTTGAAGGTGGTGGAGTGAGGAGGAGCTGAGCCTGTGGAAGCTCTTCAGGTCACTGGGAGTGTGCCTTTCAAGCAGACTGTGAGACTCCAGCCTCCTTCTCATTTGCTCCCTGGCCATGTGGTACGCAGGTTGCTATGTCATGAGCTCCCCACCATTGCCCTTTGGGACCTCCACTAGCAGCCCAAAGCCTGATTCTGCCCGATCTTGGACTGGGCCCTCTAGAACCACAAGCCAAAAGAACCCTTTCATTTTTAGAAGTTAATTATCTTTGGTATTTCATAATAGTGACTGAAGGTAACTCAACAGTGTTAAGGGTACCACCTTGGTAGGGTGGAGTTAGGATTCAGTGACATGAATCAGACTCCAACATAGGCATGTGACCTAGTAGGCTGCCAATTGATGAGGCAGCATGAGAATTCAATATGGAAGAGGGAAAAGCAAGGGACGTCTGTGGCCTGGGACTGCATCTTGGTAATGGGGGTAGTAGGGGTGTGGTGAAGGGACACAGCAGGGACAGTGGTGCTCACAGGAGCATGACCACCGGCAGTGGGCTAAAGCCTGTGACCAGATGGAGGGGAGCTGGGTGTTGCTCGTGGCTGCAGAGCCCCAGTTTCTCTTTCGCTCTGCTGGAGATTCTGCGAGCCCTTAACACACTGAGCTGAAAAAAAAATCTTTTTATGCTTAAATAAGTGAGATAGGTTTTGTTGTTTGTAGATAAAATCCTAATTGATAAATTCATTATGAAAGTATAGTTAGGCCTCATGGCAGCTGGGATCAGAAAGTCACTCAGGATCTAGAGATGTGGCTGGTGAAGTGCTTGCTCACATGCACAAGGCCCAGCATTGGCATGAAAACCAAATCACACAATAACGTTCATTCGGCACTCCAGTTAGCTATAGAAGGTTAAAGCCAGCCCAAGGCGCTTTGCCTCAGAGAGGTTATACTCAACTGTACCCTGGGGGGGGGGGGGCTATTGCTGCTAGCTATCCAATATCCCTCCAGTGCGGAGTGACCAGAACTTCAGGACTCAGCACATTTGGTCCCAGTATTGGGGCCTTTGGAGGACGGAGTAATCTGTGAGACCAACAACCTGGAAGTGTCTGAAACAGCTATGAGAAGCCAGCAACTAGGCTTTGGAGAGCGCCACCAACATAGACCAGGCCCAGCAGAAGACCGACACTCAGAGGCTAAAATCAGCACCGTCAAGACAGTTCCCATGCAGACTTGGTTGGCGACACAGCACATTCTGGGATCCGATGTGGACAGGGCACAGAACCATAAGCACCAGATGTGTGTTGCTACCTTTATTCTCCCTTGTTTCTCTGGTTGGCTACCCCTTTCCTGTCTGGCTGGATGCCATCTTGTTTTGTTTTGTATTTTGTGGTTATTTTTGTTTCTTTTCTCCTCTCTTCTACTCATCTCTTTTCATTCTTTCTTCTTCATCCTCCTTCTCTTTCCTCCTCCTTTTTTCACTGTTTAGGCTTCTCCTCTTTCTCTTTTACTTTCTTCTCTTGCTCCTCTTACTCTCTCTCCTCAGCTACTTCATGAATTTAAACTTGTGTTCTGTTTCATTCTTTCCCTTCTGTGTCCTCCAGTTTCTGAAGACTCAGTCGACTATCCTTTGACCTCCAGCCTTGACTGTGCTGTTTGACCTCAGTCATCCCTTTAGCCTGTTCTCTACCCATCTTGAATCCTGCTCCCCACCTCCTGCACAAGGGTAAGCTCACTCCACTAAGGGGAAAATCACTGCATACGATTGCACAGTCTATGTGTGATTTTGTTATAAACTTTAGAGTCTGCTCCTGTGGTGAGAGGTAGCAGGTCGGCTGTTATCACAGTTTGTCAGTAGCTAAGCTGTGCTTGAAACTATTGTTATTACTAACTGTACTACTTTAGCCAGGATGCAACACATGCTGTAATCAGTTTTTCTCCCTTGTATGGTAACGTTGTTATTGTGTGCGGTTGTCATCGTTACCGCAGTCCAGCACCAAAGGATTGGGTGCTGAGCCAAAGAGTAACTTTACGTCCTTCACAAATTGGGAGGAGAGGTTCATCAGTTGGCATTAAAGAGCCACCTACATCTAAGGACAGCTTTGAAGAACAGACATGAATGTACACTTCTCAGGTGAATAAATACAAATAGAAAATAAATATATGAAAAAATGTTCAACGTCATTGGTCATTTGAGAGATGCAAGTTAAAGCAACACTGAGATTCCATCTCACCCCAGAAAGAACGGCTACCATCAAGAGGTTAACCGATAAAATATGCTGGCAGGCCTGTGGGGGAAAAGGAACCCTTCTTCAGTATTCGTGGGAGTGTAGACTGGTACAACCACTGTGGAAATCAGTGTGGAGACCTCTCAGTAAACTAGGATTAGAGGTCCCGTTTAAGCCAGCTATTTCCCTTCTAGGTATTTTTCCAGAAGAATTAAAAACATCACACCACAGCAATAGATGTGCACCTGTGTTTATAACAGTGGAATTGGTCTTAGCTAGATCTTGGAAACAATCCAAATGCCCATCAACCAAGAAATAGATAAAAAAAAGATGTGGTATTTTTATGCAGTCGAGTACTGCTCAGCTATAAAGGACAAACTTGAGTCTTTTATAGGTAAATGGATACAGCTTGAAGCCACACTCATCGGTGAAATAAATCAGACTCATGTATAAACATCATACTGTGTCCCTCGTGTAAGACGCTGAAAGAGTAAATAAGATCCAAAATGTACAGTACATATTGTGAAATGAGAAGAAGCTGTTCAAAAGAAAAGAGCAATTAGGATGGGAAAAAGAGAAAAGAAGGAAGGGAAAAGGAAAAAAATATATATGTACACAAGACAGTTAATGTAATTATGCTACTAATTTCTATTCATTAAAAAAAAGGCTTGTGCTTAAATTGATCAGTTTCTCATACCTATATCTTATAATTGGGCACTTTGTTTTTTTTTTTGCTACCTTTCTTTTTTATTATTATTTATTTATTTATTTGTGTGTGTGTGTGTGTAGCCAGCTCAGCCCACCAGGGGGCGGGGCTGGCTGGCATGTGGTGCTGGGGGACCAAACCGCAGTCCCTGTGCTTTGCTAAGCTTGTTTTAAGTAGTTGCTTTAGACCACTGAGCCATCTCACCAGCCCTTGGGCACTTACTTTGAAGATAACAATATACAATGTATTAGCCTTTTTTGTTTGTTTTGATTCTTCAGCTAACACAGAAGAGATGATTTATTGCATACACTTTACACTCAGTCAAAAGTGAGGAGAGAAGTAGTCCAGAATACTACAGGTCTGGGGCAAAAAGCCAGGGGACTGCTTAGTTTGAACCAGGTAGATCTCTCTTTGCAGTGGTCTTGGCGATCAGATGGCAATGAGGTACTAATCCATTGAGACATTCTAGACAGCATGCAGTCCAAAACTTGCACCAGCGTTGTCGGCCTCCAGCGTTCATTTCTGGTCTTTTGGCCTCCATGGCTGTATGGGCTATTTTACTTGGACCTCTGTCTCATCTTTCTTCTTTTATGCTTCAGCCTGCGCATTCACTTCGTCTTCCACTTGGCTTTCATGGTGCAGAGGTTTCAAAGAGGATGGCATTAAAGTTGAGAAAGCCAATGCAATGTATTAACCTTATCATACTCCTACTATCTTATTTTGAAATTTTGTACAACGTTTTAATTATTATTTTTTCTCTTTGCAATTAAAAAAAAAAATCTTTCCAGCAACAACCATGTTCTGTTGCTAGGCCCTGTGTTCTTATTGAGCTGACGTCATGGCCTGGATTTAGAAATAGTGTATGGTTCAAGCCAAGCCAATGAGATTGCTGCTTCTCCCCAGCTCTAGTGATTGGTTCAGTGATAGATACATGTCCCAAGGTGGACCAATGAGAGCTCTCCCTGGACATGTACTCTACCCCTAGGACACTGCTTTTTTCCTGTTGAGGCTGCTAAGCTGGGAGGAGGTGAGCATATACATAGCATGGTACCAAAGTTGGCCACCTTGTTGAGTGTGGGAAGAGCCTACCAACTGAAGAATAACACCAACTGGAGCTAGGCTGATGGTGTTGAGCAGCCGCATTGAGCCGTAGCTGAAGTCAGTGTAATCCTCAGATTTTTCTATTACGTAAAGCATCAGATTCCTTTGTAAGTTCATTTGAGTGGGGTTCCTGTTACTGAAACCAGCAGGGATCTGACTAATACAATGGCACATGTTCAATTGCCTAGTATTTGGCAAGCCTTTAAAGGGACCAAATGACATCCCTCCTTATAGTATGCACTCAGCGACTCCTTGAGCCTGTGTCTTTTATTTGAGAACAACTGTTTTGGCCCTGCTTGGAACATGGCCCAACCCCGTTGAGATTCACATTGGAGTTTGCCTGCCTTGAGCTGCAGCATGGGGCTAAGGCTCCTGGCTATGTGCAGGCACCTGGGGTAGATGAATGCTTTTCCTGCAGGAACACATCAACTCTCCTAGGAGTTTGGCTTGCTTTTTCTCCCTCCCGCACGTGCCCACTTTCTATCATGAGTAGAAGCAGTAAGAGGTCCTCACTAGGAGCCAACTAACATTGAATCTTGAACTTTCCAGCCCTGGAACCGTGAGCCAAACAAACCCCTTTCCTTTGTAGATCACCCGGCCTTAGTATTCTGTTAAAGCAGCAGAAAACAGACCAAGACAGGTTGTAACTACCTCTGTCTATACTAACAGGATGAAGTTTTCCCACATCCTGGGACACATGTGGTGGCACTGGCACATGTTGGTCCTTGTGTTCTGCCTCTTCCTGCAGGGTACATCTTGGGATCCTCTCCTTCTACCTGAAGCGCTTCTCTCAACATTCTGTCTGACAAACACTGTTGCAACAATACAAAGCCTCCATCACAACCCAAGGTACATTGCCACCTGGAGTACAATGTGCTGCCCACCTGTGAAGGCTATGCTGCCAGTCAGTGTGCAGAACCGTTTGGGTCTGGGCTCTGGCATCGAGTGACTCGGTGTCTGCTTTCTCCCTCACCTCTTCCAAGTGTATCTTCATGATTCTTCTCTGCTACCAGTTGGCTCATGTTCTCTTTATTTCTAAAGTCAGTTACCTAAGAGGCAAAGATAATTGATTGATCTAATTGCTAATTCTGACTCTCATCTCAGCAGCACTGGTTGAGCTGGAGCATGCCAGACACTCTAACCAGTCTCTAGCTAGGCCGATGGGCCAAGATACCGCTCCCCTGTCCACTTACATGGCCAGGAGTGGGGAAGGGTAGGTCACAGGAACTCTGCGGAATTCCCTCCTTGGGAATCATGATGGGGAGATATTGTTAGCCAGGAATTGAAGATATGACCCTTCCCATGACTGATGTGTTTGGTACATTCTCCCATCCTAGCAACGATATGATGAAATCCAGATGATGGTGGGGTGGGATGATAAGTGTGGAGGACTGACTTGACCTCCAATACTTCTCTCCCTTCTGCCTCTCACTTACTGGCTGCTGTCTAACTTAGATCATTACTTTGCGGATCACAAGGGAGAGGGATGGAGTAGCTCACACTCTTCCCTGACTCGGAGTATGCATCCCACATCCTCACAGTGGGACTTTACCGGGGCTGAACATTGGGCATAGAGCTGAGAGTTGAGCATCTTCATATCCTTTCCCCCAAGCTGGACCAGGGCACATTTGTCCCGTGAGTTCCCCTGGCACTGGGAGCAGGGCTGAGAATATCACCATGCTGTCATCTAGCTTATTTCTAGTTTATTCTTCAGGGTTGTGCTAATCTTTTAAGGCTCCTCCAGAATTCATGTTTTAAACCAAAGTGCTTTCAGAAAACGTTGGTTACTCTGCCCAGGACACTGTCTCAGACCAGACCCCACAGAAGCGTGGAAAGCTCTGCTATCAGCCAACTGTGTGATCTGGTGACCGGAAAGACACTTGAGCATCTCTTTTCAAGGTAAATCAAGAATTGAGGGTATGACAGCTCTGCTCACCATGCGGGCATAGGAGGGAATCTAGTGAGGAGGGCGGACTGTCCAAAACTCCCCTTTGCCTGGCTTGAATGTTCCTGGTTTGGTCATTAAGCTGATAGCTTCCCAGGGGCTATCTTCTACTGAGACTTACAATGGAATCACTAAAGTTCAAGTTCTTTTTGTATTTAAAGGCTCCTAGAATCTTAGAATTACAACTTCCCAAACTTTGGTAGTTAATTCCTTCAAGTTGTAGGGTCTTTCTGGGAGGTTGATTTCTTTAGTCCACCAGGTGCTGGTGACCTGTTGGACTTTCTCTGCTAAATAAGTGTCTCAAACCAAAAGTAGTCTTCAGTCTAGGAGGACACCAGCAAGTGACCTTTCTCCTCCTGGAAAAGACCTGGCTTGGTGGCTAAGTGAGTAGGCTCTGCTTGATCCACTTGGGTTCACATATTGATTCTACCATTAATAATTTGTGACTTTGAATTAGTTGCCTAACACCCTAGAACTTCTGTTTCCTTCTGTGTAAAATAGGGATGGCAACAAAGACAGTAAGTCAGCCACATGGTGGTGTGTACACATTAAACAGGATTGCAGCACTCAGGAAATGTGTGTAGTACTTCACAGCCTAGGTGGGGTTTCTCAGGGACACCTTCAGACCTTTGTCCCCAGAGACCTCCAGGGCCTCCCTGCTCTTCAGAGGCATTTCAGGTGAGGGTGACAGAAAATTCAGAGCCATGCAGCAGCAGGGAAGTCCCCTTCAGCTCTGTTCCCCTGCCTCTAGGTACCCCAAGCCAAACTAGTTCTAGATATGATAGCCAAGGCAGCAGCTGGCCTGGACAAGGGCCATTCAGCAGGTAGGAACATGGTGGGCACTGACAGGTGGAAGCCATCTGCCACTCTTCAGTACAGCGTTCTGTTGTAAGGCGACAGGGACACTCTCACTGGGCGCAGGCTTATGGCACAAGGGATGGGCCCCAGGGAAGAGCCCTGCCCCTACCCACACTGTCTTGGGTCCTCTCCTGGTTAGCAAGACAGGCTCCCAAGGCCAGGCTCCAGGAGAGCTAATCTGGCTCAGCCAGGCTTGCCTTAAGTCAGTGATCTGAAGGGCCAGGAAATCCCTGAGAAGAGTCCAGTACCTGGGAGGTGACAGCCCAGGCAGGTCCCGGCTCACACACTCCTCCTTGCTGTGGGTGCTGGTGCTCCTTTGCTTTTCTTTTTGAGAATAGTCCACAGAGCTCATCTAATTTAATACCCAAAAGAATCCTGCAGGTGGACTGAGTTTACGGAGGAAAAACTGTGTGGGAGGGTTAAGTCAGAGAACTTTGAGATCATTTACTTCACCCCTTTGTTATGCAGGTGAGAAAGGTGAGCCAGAGAACTGCTGGTCATCCCACTAATTAGAAACAGCCAGGGGGCCAGGGAGATGGCTCAGTAGAATAAGTGCTTCCCTGGCAAGCTTAAGGGCCTGAGTTCAATCCCCAGTTCCACAAAAAAAAAAAAAAAAAAAAAAAAAAAAAAAAAAAAAAAGAGAGAGAGAGAAGCAGCCTAAAACTGAGAGTTGGTACCTTTGTTTTGTTCTTCGGGTGCTGACTTGGGGAGACAAAGGCTCAGCAAGCCCTGTGTGTCCTTATCGGCTTAGGCTCCTTTGGCTCCGTATGCCTTGGACCTCACCCTGAGGGAGTAAACCTGGCCCACTTGACTGCTCCAGCTTCCAGCGACCTCAGGGTGCCTTGCAACCCTCAAGCTGGGGATCTCAGACCTCGGGCCCAGCGCCTCAAGCCCTGGGCATGAGTCAGCACAGGCCTAGCCTGCATTCTTTGGCTTGTTCATGGGTCCCAGAGTCTGCCAGATTGTTGGAATTTGGCTGGGTGCACCTGGAAGCCTGGTCTCTGGGTTTCATCCGTTAGAGAGCACCAGCATGTTCTCACACTGGCTTGGTCAGCTGTCACCTGGGGTCAGGGGCTGGCTCATCACTGGCCTTAGCCCAGTGCCTTGCAGGTGTCCCTAAAAGAAGGAAGGGGACACTTCATGGAAAGATAGATCATGAAGGGGATGGGTGGCATTTACACATGAAGATGCCCCAAAGGGCAGCTGCACTGGGCTCTCCTCCAGCATGGTGCCAGGCAGTTTCCCCAGATAGGAGGGTCCCACCCCGGTTCCTTCTTGGGAAATGCTGCCCATTTATGCACCTTTCTCCAGAAACATCTGCTCTGCTGCACTACAAGTATCTTCTTCGCTGAGTTGTTACCATCCATTACGTTCATATTCAAATTAGCATGTAGGGTGGGAAAGACTGGGAGGTGACAACACCTGTCAGGGTTAGAAGGGTGTTTCCAGTGTAGGAAGACCTGTGCGCCAGCAGTTCGTTGCACTAAGATAAAATAAAATAAAATAAAATAACAAAACATAGCACCAAAACTGTCCCTGAGAGCAAGAAGCGAAAGTGGGGTGCCATCTTGTTCTCAAGCTCCAGCCCAAGGTCACCTTGGGAGGCCACCACCTATCTCATGGTAGGTGCTAGAGAGCCACAGAGTCCCAGTTTACTGGAGCTGCCAGAGTGACAGTGACATTTAGCACACTCATGACACCTCCCAAACTGTGAGCAACTTGGGGACGTGTATCACAGGAACACCAGGCTCTGAGCCAGGAAACCCAAAGGGGACCCAGTGACAGTGTCCCTGGATGACAGCACTTCTGGGCCAGCCAACTTCCAGTGACAGCAAGCAGGACCTTTAGAGCCATCAGGCTGAGAAGTGCAAGGCCAAGAGAGGGCAGGAATCCTGAAGGTGCTCTGTGGCCAAGGGACAGCATTCCACGCTTGGGAATGGCTGGCCAGCCCTGCTCACCTCTCTCTCCCAGAGCCTGCAGCCCAGCCCCAGCCCATGGGTGACCACAGCACCACACTCCGCCACGAGAAGCGTGTTTTACACGATCACTCGGCATATATGTAGCTGCGTGAGTATGTGCACACCTGGGAAAACCTGACGAGATCTTGGGGTTTATTAAGTGTGATGGGCTTGGAATTTTGTTTTGTCCTAGTCTAGCCTTTGTACTCTGGTCTATCCAAAATCACATTGCTGGATTTCACATCCCTCTAATAGATGGCAAATGTCATGTTGAAAAACACTAGAAATTTAAAAAAGGAAGGAAGAGAAGGAAAGTTGCAGGAAGAAATTACAGTTGAATCTCATTTTAACAACATTCAGAGAACTCCCTCCTTAGAGCCCCAAGGGAAATTCTCCTGTGAAGCAAGTCTCCTGTTGGCATTAAAGAAAACCTAGCCTTTGGCTTTGGGTTTGCTTAAAAACAAGTCCAGGGGCTGGTGAGATGGCTCAGTGGTCTGAAGCACCTACTTGGAACAAGCTTGGCAAAGCACAGGGACTGCTGTTCAATCCCCCAGCACCACATGCCAGCCAGCCCCGCCCCCGGTGGGCTGAGCTGGCCACACACACACACACACACACACGCATGCACGCACGCGCGCATACACACACACACACACACACACACAAATATTTAAAAAAAAAAACAAAACAAAAAAACATGTCCAGCCCACTGCCTGTTTTGGTGTGACCTGTGAACAGAGAACCATTTTTAAATGAAAAATAAAAAATCCAGAGATGAAGATGAGTTTCACTGCACATGAGATGCAAATTTCCATGCCTGTGTGTTTCGGATCCTGGCTTTCCTTGTTCGTTTGCTTCTTGTCTATGACTGCTTTGGGGCCACGATGGCCTGCGGAGCTGAGAGCTGAGCTGCTGCTCTAGAGACTGATGGGTCTGCAAAGCCTCAAACATTTGCTGCCGGCTCTATACAGAGAAAGTTTGCTGATCTCCCACTTAGAAAATGATGTTTCTTATGCTGGGATGGGACAGCGCCCCAAAAAGGGTTCTGCTCTTGAGGGGCCTTGAAAGGCCGTGCCTGTCTCTGCCACCCTGCAGTGAACGCCTGAGCAGGGAACTTGCCTAACACGGCCAGACTCCCAGGGGTCTCAGCCCAGCACTGGGGCTCCGAGTCCCTGTTGGGGCTTTTCTCTCCTTGTTCTGCTAGTGCCACCTTTCTCTTGCTTTCTTTTGTCTTTCTGTGCACTTAATGTGAGCTCTGGTTTTTCGTGACCTGATTTTCTTTTCCCTCCTCCCCTACATCTGGATGAAGCATCTGGACTGTTCTGGGCTGCATTTGGGGGGAGCAGGAGGGTGGGGAGCAAGGAGCCCTTTTGGCTTTAACTTTAGGGATGGGGTAGGTGCTGAGGATTCAGCAGAAAATGTTTTAGGGGACTCTCAAACCAGAGAACATGGGATGTTCAGTGGCACAGTGCCTGCCTGGCAAGCACGGGGGTGTGAGTTTGATTACTGGTACCAGAAAAAAAAACACAGACCACAGCTTCCCACACTCGAGTTTCTGCGCTGAAGAAGGCAGGAAACAGAGGAGGATGCTAAATGCATAGGAATCCATGGGAGAGGCTGGGAGGCACAGCCGCTGAGGTCACAGCCCTGTGTCCACACTCAGGGAGGACATTTCAGCAGAGGATACCTGAGGGGCAGGCTCATGGCCACCCGGGGCAAGCACCATCCTAGCAGCCAGCACCTCCCTGACTGGGCAGGACCCCATCCCAGCCTACAGCCGGGCCCTGTCCCCATCACCTGCACAGGCATCCACCACCCTGGCAGCCTTTCCAGGTGTGAATCTGAGGCAGAGGTGGGGACTGGCCATGAGGGAGCAGGATGACCAACCATCCCGACACTGAGACACACTGGAGGATGAAGGCAAAAGAATGCACAGCTAAACAGCCAGACAGAAATCAGATGTTGGAATGCAGCAGAAGTGACTGCCCACCTGAGGAGGGTGTGCCCCACCCACCTCTGCACAAGGGCCCCATTTGTGTGGCTGCTGGAGGCTGTCTGATACCACCCTTCCCTTTGGCTGTGCTTCCCTTTGGTGCTGTGCCTGCTTGGACCTTGTGGTGGAGGAAGGAGTCCCAGTCTCTCCGGCTCCCTCCCCAGCTTTGGTCCTTCCTAGGAGGGATGCACAAGCATAGCGGGAGGGTAGAAGGTAAGCAGGAGGCCTGTTCTAGCTGGAGGCTGAGCAGCTATCTGCAGCCTCCTTGCTGAGACAGTGGCCACTTCCTTCCCTCCATGCCAGGACTTAACAGACTGACCTGCATTTCACAGAAGTCAGTGTGACCAGCTCAGCTCAATTACAGTCGATGGCTTGATCTCATTTATTTTCTTCCATATACTTGAAGTTAGGACAGCTTCTATTTGCAATGGAAATTTATGCAAATACTATGTAAATTAGGTCATTCCCAGATTAACTGGGGGAAAAAATCTGGTCGCTTTAGCAGGCACCATCTGTTCCCTCCTCATTCTTTCCATATCTGAGCCCCACCCTTTCCTTCCCCAGCAACTTGGAAACTTGTTTTCCTGCAGCTGAGATAGATCTTTTAAGGGAGGGAAACATTCACCCCTATTTCTCAGGTGGTCTGATCCATTGTCTGTCTGTAAAGAGGTACAGGTGAAAGGCTGGGGAAGAGATTGGGATTCTCAGGGCTTGAGGGATCAGCATGGGCTGCCACATCCACACCCTTACCTCCACGGACTGCAGTCCCTCCAACATTCCAGGGGACTCTGGAGTCTGCCTGTGTGTGTGAGATGTGCGTGCACGTGTGCACATGTGCGTGTGCCCCTTGGCTGGCAGGCTCGGTCATACCTGCTCTGGGGCAGTGACAGCTTCTGTCCTGCTCTGCGAGGCCTGAGAACCTGGTATTTCTGTAGCCAGAAGAGGCTTCCACTGCCCACTCTGGCCCCTTACTGTGACTGAAGAGGGGCCCTGGCTTCTCAGTGTCACTTTTTCCTTCAAGGGAAATCGTCCTTCATCCCACCACCAAGCACAGCCCCAGTTGTCTGGAGGTGTAAGTACTTTTAGTGCTAAATGCCTTTGCTATTGTTAGCCCCTGAGATTCTGAGGTTGTTACTGTAGCAGAGCTTCGTGAAAGCTGACTAACAGACCCTCTCGAATCATCATCAACCTCTTCCCAAAGCTGCCTCAGAAAAAACTTTAATATACGCCTATGTATTTTCTTTTTTAAAATTTTTTTTATTTATTTGTTTACGTGTGTGTGTGTGTGTGTGGCCAGCTCAGCCCACCAGGGGGCGGGGCTGGCTGGCATGTGGTGCTGGGGGATTGAACCGTAGTACCTGTGCTTTGCTACAGCTTGTTCTAAGTAGGTGCTTTAGACCACCGAGCCATCCCACCAGCCCCCAGCCTATGTATTTTCTTAATCTAAGGTCATATGAAAATAGAAGCATCTGCATTAAAAAATGTGCTTTTCTCTTGATCCATTACAGACTGCGGAAGGGCACTTGCATACCTGGCATCAAAAGCAGACCGCTGGGCAGAGCAAAGACCTGGGCCAGGGAGCCCCGCACAGCTGGAGCAGAGCAAGCGAGTCCAGAGTGGTAAGAAAGTCAGAGAGGGATGGGCAGGGGGCGGCCTGAGTGCAGGCCCCAGGGGCGGTGAGATTTCAGGACAGAAACACAAGAGGGCACCGCGACACTCTTCACAGACACTTACTTTGTTTTTTTGGTTTTTGTTCATATGTTTGTTTCTTTGTGGTACTAGGGGACCTTTGCACTAAACTACACCCCTCGCCCCTTTTCATTATGAGACAGGGTCGCTCTAAATTGCCCAGGCTGGACTTGAATTTGTGATCCTCCTGCCTCAGCCTCTCATAGTGCTGTGACTACAGGCATTTGGAGTCACCACCATGCCTGGCACACTCACTGTTGATCATCCAGGGGTGGAGAGGACACGTTTTATCATCCTCCAGAATGGCTCTACCAGGGAGTCAAAGTCCAGGAGATTCCAAGCAAATCATAAACAGGGAATTTGTAAAACTGCAAGAACTTTTGAGGTTTCTTAGTCCTTGAGATGGCCATGTAAGTGCATACTATCTGGGCACTGTGGAATCCCATGAATGGCAAAATGCACTCTTCAAGGAAACTTCTAAAGCCCACCCTCTGAGAATATGGCCCCAAAACGGAAAGGACTGGCTCCAAGCAGTCTTCCTGTGAAGGGCAAACTGGGCAAGGACTTTCGCAGTAACAAGTGGCCTGGGCCCCACCCACATTATTTCCAGTAAGGTCTGGGAGCCCGTGGCCTCTCTATCATAGAACCCAGAGAACGCCCTGACCTGCTGGTTCCGAGGACGCTGGGGTCCAGGACCTGGGAACTCACGCGCACGTTCTCTACTCTTCCAATCCCACAACTCGCACGCATTCCCTATCTCTGCTCCAAGGTACCTAGACATGCCTCTGTGAAGTACAGATAGAATTGCTTTAATATGGTTACTAAGTCTACAGTTATCTGATCACTTCATAGTTTCTCACCCATTGGGTGTTCTACACAAGCCAAATATATAATTGTCCACTATAAGGCTAGTAGATATTAGATTCAATCTCAGTCAAATATAATGGAACCAGAGGAGGGTGGTCTATTGACTATTTTGGGCTAACTCAGAAACTTCTATTGATTTGTTAGCTGACTGTAATGGGGATTGAACTCAGGGACTTCCCACCAAGCTATAATCTCAGACCTTTTTTGAGACAGGAATTTGCTTAGTTGTCCAGGCTGGGGTCAAACTTGTGATCCTCCTGCCTCAACCTCCCAGAAACCTGGGATATAGGCTTGTGTCACCATGCCTGATTTAAATACGAAAGTTTATACTCATAATGGTTAAAGCCATTGCTTGTAGTGAAAGAGAAGGGGAGAAGGTGGTGTGGAGAAGTCTGATCACCTACAGGTGAACAGGAAGTCGAGTCAGGCAGCCAGAGCATGCAGGCAGAAGTGAGAGCCTGGTGTTGCTCATGTGCAACTGTGGAGGTAAAACCGGGCTGGATCTACGGTTCAAGGGTGATGCAAATTTATAGTCAGCATCTTCTACAAGAAAGGCCAGAAGAGCATGTACATGCTCTGGGTTCTTAAAATACCGACCAAGCACCAGCCACTTCTCTTCTCCCTGCTGCTCTGGCTGCCCACTCCCCTCTGTCCCCTGGGGAGACCTGGGCTCCAAAGGCCAAACGGAGTCCTCAGGTGGTTGGACCTGCAGGTGGGCAGTTCCCCTGGGAGCCCTGGAAACCAAAACAGGAAGCAGAGGCTTGGATATGGGTTCTGTTAAAGGTCTCCCCCAGCTTTTCTTCAGTTCACTGCCCAGGAATGTCCTCCAAAGTCTGCTGATAGGCCATAGCCCCTGCATATTTATCAAGACTAGAACAGGAAAATCAGGCCCAGGCGGGTGTCTGGGAGCCTGTCTGGGAGGCTGCCAGATCCTGCTCGCTTCAAGTTGCCTGGCTTGCTCTGCATGCCTGCCCTGCCCCCCTGGGAGGCTGTGGCCCGGGAGCTGCCAGGAGCTGGCTCTGTTGCCATTCGCCATGCTGGCTTCCACTGGAGCCCAGGCTCTACTGTGGAGCCATTGTCCTCAGGGCCTGGAGCCCTACCCCAGGAGCACGCAGGCTAGCACAGCATCACAAAGCCCTGCTTTGTGGCTCTTAAAGCAGGACTTGGCCTGAGCCGGCAGATGGTCCCTGGCAGACCCTGGCGTGTGGTGAGCAGACAGTACTCAGATGAACACAGCATCCTGGGCTGGACATGGCCACAAGATGTACTGCTTCTACCTGCCACGGTCCCCAAACCTGCACTCTCAGTGGTGCCTGCATGCTGACCCCGAGCAGCAGAGGAAGGTCACAGCTGCCTGTGCGCTGGTATTGGGGCCGCATTGTGTGATTGAGCAGGTTTACAGGGATGGTACCCCAAAGGTTGTGCAGAGCTATTACTTAGAGATCCTCTTAGCATCAGGGGACAGCATGGCATGACCGGAGCCTGCCTACCCCTGCTTGGGGCACAGCTCCCTAAATGCCAGCAGTAGTTGCCTGTGATTGGATAGTCAGCCACAAGAAAATGGAACCGAACCTGTTTTGATCTTGGGTTGGGAGTTCTTAAACAAGAAACACAACAAATCATGTAAGTCCTAATTTCAACTGTTAAAATTAAAAAATCTTTGCTCATTGCAGATAACTTGAAGAACCTTACAAGATAAGCCTCAAACTGGAGGGGGCACGCATGTAACACAAGGTGACAAGGGATCAGCATCGTGAGTATGTGGGCTCCTGCATTCCTGGTGGGTGAGAGTGGGAAACTGACACAAGAAAGTAGAAAAATGGGCACTGAAGACAATCAGGTATTTTACAGAAGGGAAAGCACATGGGGCCGTGCAACGTAGGAAGATGCATGCACTGCCAGTATTCAGGAAAATGCAAGCCAGGCCCAGAGGATGTTTTTCCTGAGCCTTTCTGGGCCTGGGATCCCTTCTCTGAGCAGCCCCTCCCTGGAAGTCTAGCAGGGGGCTCTGCAGAGCTCCCTCCATGGCTCCCCCAGAGCTCTCCCAGCAACATCCTGAATCTGAGCCCTACCCTCTCCTTTCCTGTCCCCACTGAGGTGGGGGTTTCAGATCCTCCAGGCCTCTGCAGCTCCTCAACCTCCCTTCACTGTTCTCCCTGGTCCAAGCAGGCCACCTGCACTGGGAGGACCCTATCTCTGAGCAGAGAATTCATCTACCTGCCTCCACGGCCCAAGGCTGAGTTCCCCTGGGCCCAGGGCAGCCCATTTTTGATAGAGCTGAGAATGAGCACCTCCCACACCAGGTTCAGGTAAGAAAGGGGCTCCGTGAGCCCACCAACTGCAGAATGACCTCTTCCCCTTCACCTGGCCAAAGCGGGAGCCAAGGTGTCACAAGCAGGAGCCAGCCCTCCAGGGGCGCCTGGCATCCTCAGCTGCCCACGCAGATCCCGTTTCCCTTCAGAACTTACCTGGTTCAGAAACCTCTCCCGATGGGTGGCAGGAGGCACATGCAGTGAGGAAGTAGACCCACACTCAGCCTAGCAGGTGGTGAACCTCTGCACAGGGCTGTATGCATGCAGACTAACTCTCTGCCAAGTGGCTAAATGCACTGCTCCTGGGGACCGCAGCTGAGTGAGGGCCACTTCGGGCAGGGCCTGTGTCCTTGCCACTGTCCTGGGTCTGTGTAAGCCCCCTCCCCCATGTCCCATCCTGTTCAGACTGGAAATGGTCCAGGCACAAGAATCTCTATTGTTCATGAACTTTATCCAAAGACCAAGCAGGCTGAGCCTCTGTGCAGTCCTGGTCAACTGTATATCCAAGGAGATTTTGCTGCTGCTGCTGTTGCTGCTGCTACTGCCTTTGTTTCCCCCTCCTTCCCTCTCTGT
Source organism: Octodon degus (assembly GCF_000260255.1). Taxonomy (NCBI): domain Eukaryota; kingdom Metazoa; phylum Chordata; class Mammalia; order Rodentia; family Octodontidae; genus Octodon; species Octodon degus. The sequence goes on along the minus strand of NW_004524644.1, from coordinate 3,042,407 downwards.
TTGTTTCACCTACAGATCCAGCTGTCCTGTGTACCAGACTAGACATGACATCAGAACTTACAGGAACTAAGTACACATCAATGAACAAAAGTCTCAAGGGCCAGGGAGATGGCTCAGTAGAATAAGCACTTGCCTGGCAAGCGCAGGGTCCTGAGTTCAATCCCTGGTACCGCAACACAAAACAAAACAAACTCAAAGCTTGACCCTCATAGGGACTGCATTTCAGTTGGGGAGAGAGAAAATAAATAGAATAAAAAGCAAAGCTATAGCTGGGTGTGGTGGCCCAGGCCTGTCCCTGTAATCCCAGCACTCTGGGAGGCTGAGGTAGGGAGACTGCAAGTTTGAGTCCCATCTGGGTGAGTTAGTGAGATCCCATGTAAAAGCTTTAAAAATGGGGGGAAAGCTTGGGAATATAACTCAGGGTAAAGGTCCTGGGTTCAGTGCCCAGCACTGAAACAATAAAGAGCCTCTGACTTGTTAGGGCTGTTAAGTACTCTCAAGAATAATATTCAGGGGCTGGAGAGACAGCTGGGAGGTCTAAGCACCTGCCTGGCAAGTGCAAGGACCCAGGTTTGATCCCCAGTACTGCAGGCTGTGCTGGTCCCGTGCTAAGCCACCCAGACGATCACTACGAGTCTGAGCTGCATAGTGAGACCCTGTACCAGATAAATAAATAAATAAATAAATAAATAAATTTTTAAAAAGAATAATATCCAAGTATTTGCCGACATGACAGCTGTAAAAAGAGGTGATTTTACTGACCACTTACCAATAACAAGCTCAATAGGCCAGAGGTTGCACTCAGTGGTAACCTGCTGGGTAGGAACCATTCTTATTCCAGGGCACGGGAAGATCAGGGACTTAGCTACATTACTCAGCTGCTAAGAAATGCAGTCAGATTTGGATGGAAAACTATGGGATTCTGAAATTTCTATTTTCCCCCAGTGCTGGGGATTCAATCCAGGACCTAGTGCATGCTGGGCAGGCACTCTACCAGGGTGTTGTGTCCCCAACCTACAACTTTTCTTCAAAGTCATTGTGTGCCATAGTTTGGCGGTCCCCACCAAAGCTCACGTTGAAATGTAACCACTCTGGTGAGATGTTGGAGGTGGAAGCTTAGTTCAGGGTCTTTAGCTGCACTATCCTGGCCTTGATGTCCTGAGTTGGGTAAAGATGTTTACCTTTCATTCTCATGGCCTTGACTTTGAGGAGGAGCCAGCAGTGAGTTGCTTGGAGCCACAGCTGGTGAATCAGACGCTGAGGACACAATGTCATATTTTTGTGAACCTGGCTTTCCCTTGGGTGGCACTTGGCAGCAGTATTCACTATATCTTTTACCTTGTGAAGACACTCACAGAAGAGGGCTTCCAGAGCTGCTTCAGGAAGTCCTAAGAACAACGAGATGACTGTGTCTGAAGGGATTAATGGCAGTGTGTCTTACATTGTAATACATTTTTTAAAAAGTAAACGTCCTCTGTATGTTTGATCACGCCTTGTATGGGGCCGGACAGCAAGGCCAGCTGCTCCCTGGTGTGCATGTGCTGGGAAGGACACTGAGTCTGCCCCAGGAGTGGTTTCAGTCCTTCCAGGGTTACGATTTATAGCTCACTTCTCCCGCAAGAGCCTCCCACACTCAGGCAGGGCTTTCGGAAGGTGACTGGATTATGAGGACCTCGGCTGCCTTGCTGTTAGGAGGTGGGTGCTGGTCAGAAGAGGTGGGTCGCTGAGACCTGGAAGAGCTGGAAGAGCTCCACTCCCGCCCGGCTCCTCCCATCTTTCCTCTGCTTCCTGACTGCCATGACGAAAGAAGTTTCACTTGCGCCATGGTGCTGACCACGTATGAAACTTCTAAAGCATGAGCCAACGTAAAGCTTTCTTCCCCTAAGGAGGAGCAGGTCGCCGGGGAAGGTGACTGAGATACCATACTGAACGGTGGGACCTTGGGCAAGTTGCATAGCTTCCTGCCAACTCAATGTGCTGGTCTAGAAAATGGGACCAAGGACATTTTTCTGCCTGCTTGTTCTATTTTATTTATTTTTTTGGCGGAACCGGGGATTGAACTTAGGCCCTTGCGCCTGCCAGGCAAGCTCTTATTCTACTGAGCCATCTCCCTGGCCCAAAATTTTATTTTATTTATTTATTTTTTATTTATTTCTGATAGGGAGGTGTTCAGGAAATAATGAACCTGGGCTGGAGATATATCTCAGTGGTACAGCACCTGCCTGGCAAGTGTGAGGTCATGAGTTCAATTCTCAGTACTGAAAAAAGAAAGAAAGAAAGAAAGAAAGAAAGAAAGAAAGAAAGAAAGAAAGAGAAAAAGAAAGAATGAAATAATGGACTCTAGTATGCTCCGCAATCTTCCAGGTGTCCTGGTGACACACACCTGCCATGCTTGCTGTGACCGAAATCCAGGAATTCCATGAGAAGGAAACATCATGGCTCTTGTTTAGACTTAGAACAAGCAATTGTTAAAATTCCTACTCAGAAGGCTGCAGGTTAGCTCAGTTGTTTAAGCACCTGCTGGAGCAAACCCAGTCTGGCTCAGGGGACCACGGTTCAATCCCTAGCTCCCCATGCTTTACCAGACCTGCCCTCAAGACAGCCTGAGCCAGAAAAAAAAAAAAAAAAAAAAAAAAAAAATCCTTCTAAAATTCCTACTCATCAGAGCTGGGCATGGTGACATACACTTGCAATCTCAGCATTCCAGGTGACTGAGGCAGGAGGGTCATCATGAATTTAAGATTAGCCTGAATTATGGAGTGGGACCTTGTCTCAAAAAAAAAAGAAAAAAATTTTTTTCCTAATTAGAAAAGACCACATAATAGAATTGCTCCAGAAACCATTTATGAGATTAATTTGTTCCAAGCAAGGTTTTGGGGGTGACTCATCCCACCCATCCCTCCTTTCCTGCAGGTGGGAGGCTGAGTAGCTGGGAGGGGCTTCAGCAAGTGTTGCTGGGCTGCCGAACCAGGCTCTTGCCATGCTGGGTGTGAACGGACCATTGCACACATGGACCCCGGATCAGAGCAAAAGCTGAGGCAGAAGGCCTCTCCCCAGGATACATGTGGGACCCCGGCAGATGTGCCACTCACCCCCCCCCCCAGTGACAGATGTGACCCTAAAGCCAACAGAGTCCCTGCCCTGACAGGTGCAGCTGGCTTCTCTTCCTCTCCCTGGGGGAGTGATGGGATCTCCAGTTGCTTGGATGAAGGGAACTCTCTTCATTTGCCCCCTCCTGCTTGCCATATGCTGCTTTGTTTAATCCTCCTCTGGCTTGGGGAAGCCATCAGCCACATTTCTGTACCTGGAAAAGTAGAGCCTTCCAGAGGCCAAGGCATCTTCTGAGTGTCACCCAGCAGGGGACAGCTCAAGTTGGAACTGGGCTTGCTGGACCTCAGATCACAGGACTTGATACCACTTGTTGTTAGCCAGGCTGTGACTATTTCCCAAGAATCTGTCTGTCCAAAGGGCTGCAGGGATCTGAAAGGCATAGGAGTTAAGTAAGGTTCCAGCCCAAGAGCTTGGGGCAAATTGCAGGCGTGTGCAGTTGGGTATTCTCGACTCTTCCACCACGATCCAAGGCCTGCAGGATCCAGGCAGGCTGCATAGGCTGGGCAGCCACTCAGGATGGGCAGGACAGATGAGACAGGGCCAGAAGGACTGTGAGTCACCGCTGCTCAACCCCCTAGCAGCTGGAGGCCCCAGGTCTCTAATCTGTGCTCACTAGAAGCCAGTCTAGCGCTGTTTATGAGATGAGCCTTGAAGGCGGGTGGTTCTGGCACCTAAACCACAGGTCCTAGGGAGCAGACCTGGGCCCTGCTCTTTTCTGGGTGTCTGTATGACCTGCCCTGGCCAGCTCCGGGTGAGCAGCTGTCCCTATTTTCTCTGCAGCTTCCATTCTGGGCATCAGGCCAGCATTCAAAGCCTTTCCTCTTCTGTGGAAGGGGAAACCTCACAGGGCTTCCAGCAACCAGCAGCTGGCCCCAAGTGCCCCGCCCACATACAGGGACTGAGTGCAAGGCCTCCTGGGAACACTTCTCTGGGTGTGGCCACCTCGTCCTTCCTGCTCCTCAGCAGCAGCTGGAATCCATATTCCACAGGTCCACGTCTCTAATCAGTGCCCTTTGCCCCTTAAAGCGCAAGGCTGAGGGTCTTCCAGTCTCTCCAGGAATGGGAGTCTTCCTGGTGGAGTGTCCCAGGAGAGGGTCCCCATCCACAGTGCCTGGAACCCCTTCAGATGGTGTCATCCAGAAGAACCTTAGAGAAGATTTGTCCCCCAAGTGTGTGAAATTGTCACAGGTTGAGCTGAAGCCAGGAAAAAGAAGCTTTGATTGCCTTTGTCTGCAGGCCCTTTCCGGAAGCTCAGTGTCCCCTTTTCAGAATGATCTGCCACATGCTTACATGCTGGCTCTTCTCCACAGCTTCTCCCAGGCTCAGAGACCCTGCACTGACTGCAGACTGTTGCACAGGGTGCTCATGACACAGGGCACACCTGTGACAAGCCTCTTGTTTTCCGAAATGGTTTTATAGGACTATTTCCTGGAGGGTTTTATCTTCTAGGTACACAGGAGAAGACTTATCTGCTATCCTCAGAAATGAGAATGCACAAAATCTCCTAGCATTGCCTGCTACCAAGGACAACGAGCAAGGTGTGGCTGCTAGCATAGGGCCTGGGGACAGTGGGGCCAATCATAGGCCTCTGGAGGAGAGAGGGAGGGAGAGGAAGGTGATGTTTCCAGACACTCCCTGTGAGCAGGTGCCCTGGCTCATACTGGGGCTACACTTCTCAGCTCCTTCTCAATGGGCAGCAACTCAGACACACTCACACTGCGAGCAAAGCAGTCAAATATCTTATGTCTGAAGCCACATGCACTCATAGGTGGGGCTTTAGTGGAGTGACTGGGTCATGGTGTGTGGCACCGGACTAGTTCACTGATTGGTCTAGCATAGTTCTGGCTGTGGATGATGGATTTATTGGAGGGAAGACCCACACTCGGTGTGGATGGCACTGACCAATAAGTCTGTAGCTGGATGGAATAAAAAGGGAAAGACAGAAGGTGGCTCATTGCTCTTGTCTGCCCTGCCATGGGCTGTTTCTCTTCTGTCATGCTTCTCTGACTATGGACTGAAACCTCTACAAACTGTAAATAAAATAAAACTTCCCTTCTTTAACATGTAGGTATCAGGTTATTTTGTCCCAGCAAAAATAAAGCAACATCTAAGATTAAATTCTGGCTCTGCTAAACTTTAGGCAAATCAGTCAACCTCTCCTCAACCTCTCTGCACTTCTGTTTCTTCACCCACCAAAAGTTAAATAAGGAAGTGGATGCAAACTACCTCACACGGTACCGGCACATAGCAAGCTTCTGATCACTGAGAATTCTTTCTCTTCTAAAAACCAGAGGCTTGAGAAGGAACCTTGCATTAGGAAGCTCTGAGTGTTTATTAGCAGAGTGGCCTGGAAGGTCAGAAGCATTTGGGAAGGGGACTAGGAGGGACACAGAGTCTTTGAGACCTTCACGTGGTTGCCAAATGAGAAGTTGTTTGGCAGAAAGTAGGAGGTCACCACTTTCACTTGAATCATAGCAAAAGGTGCCTTACAGCGTGAGTCTGGTGACACAGAAATGAAAACATCTCCTTACCATGGGCCCCTATGGCCCTGCTGGTGGAGGCGTGTCCTGGTTCTGGTTCATTCTCCAGCTGGGGGGCTTGTCAATCATGTAGCAGTCATGCCAGGTGCGATGAAATGATTGTGCACTGAAAGCGTGTCTTTTCTCCAAATCTTCTTTCCTTCAATAGAACAGAATGACTGAGGTGAAGTCACCCTGGATCACTGCGAGCTGGATGCCAGTCCCGTGCTCCTCAGTTCAGAAAAATCCTTCAGGCTACATCAGATCAGCAACTTATCCAAAGCCTTGTCAAGGTTTTCCTTTAATCACACACACACACACACACACACACACACACACGTGCACACACCATTGTGTCACTGGAATTGTAAAAAAGAAGTGGATTTTGTTTATTATTTTTTCGGTTTTTCGTATCCCGGGATCAAGCTCAGAACCTTGCGCTTGCCAGGCAGGTGCTTATGTTGCTGACCTATCTTCCCAGACCTGGATTTATTTTTTAACCCATTACCATACATCCATAATCCCAATACCACACCCTTAGCTCAGCCACCTCTGAAAAGCTCCACCCATGACGACTGCATGAAGCTTTGGTGGGATGTCTATGTAGCTGTAATGGTAATTTAGTGAAAAATTGCCAAGGGCCTGGGCATATAACTTACTGAGAAGGTCATGGGTTCAATATTCAGCACTACAAAACAGCATCAACAGGAGAATGGTAAGCAAACTGTGGTATATGGGTAAGTGGTGACATACCATAAATGGAATATTATAGCTATATAAAAAAGAGCAAGCTCCTGAAACACACAGCAATCCGAAGACAGACAAACATCCACTTGGTATGGTCCTGTTCATATGAAGTTTAGGGACCAGCAAAGATAGCCCTAGACATAAGAATAGTGGGGTGAGGACTTTGTGGTCCAACAGCTTCATCTGGACAGGGCATTGTCCTAAGTGTCAGGACCACAGAAGTGAACCAAAACCCCTACTCCAATAGGATCTGCAGTCATGTATGGAAATGCAGACAACAAATAAACACAGGACATGACACATGATATAAGTGTGAAGGACAGAAAATCAAGATAAAGGCACAGAGGTGATAGCAGATGGGGACGGGATGGCCAGGGGAGGCCACTCTGGTAGGGGGACATTTGCACAGAAACTGCTTGCCAGCTCTGCCAGTCACTGTGCTTGTGGGGCAGTTCCTAGAGCAGGCCGCTGTGCTCCAGAGCCCCGAGGTGGGGTATGGGGGATAGGGGTGTCCACACCCCACTTTCTCCATCTGTGGCACTGTGTATCATCAGGAACTGCCTCATGGGCCAAGCAGCAGACCTGCCAGTTTCGCAGATGCTGGTAGAAGACCCAAGATCCCTGAGTCAGAGGACACGTTCTTACTCCCTGAAACAGCAGCATCAGCCCGCTAGCACTGGCTTCTTACCCCACATGACTCAATGTCACCACTCAGTGATTCAGATGAGAATTCAGTAAGGGAATCGAGACCATAAACGTTAAGGAGGGATGGGGGAGAGCTGGGGGAGGGGCTCCTGCCTGGAATCCTAGCCTCCTGGAGGTGCTCTAGCAGCAGGATCACAAGCTCACGCTCAGCCCGGACAACTTAATGACTTAGTGAGGCTCTGTCCCCCGCCAAAAAAAAAGTCAAAAAAGGGGTGAGGAATGCATCTTAGTGCAAATCTCTGGGTTCAATCCACAGTACATTAAAAAAAAATTGAGAAAAATGTACACGAATGGTGGCCAGGGCCATGTTTCTGTGATGGAAGCCCACAGCGTGCAGTTGTTGCCCTCCACAATCTGCTTGGGGCCTGGCAGGGACACGCAAGCCCATAGATGATTGCAAAACTGCGCTCTGCAGCTGATGTAGAGGCAACAAAGGGCTACAGGATGGATAGAAGGAGGCCATGGAGCTAAAGTTTGAAAACAGAAATTAGTCAGAAAAACAATAGTTGCTCTTGAAAGTAGCAGTGCACACAGCAGACAGACACAATGCATCGAAGAGGCAGAGTCCCTTTGGGTTCACACTGATGTGAAGTGATGTGTGTTCTCTGGTGCAGGGTGTGTGTGCACATGCACGTCTCTGTGTGAGTGTGTGTGTGTGTGTGTGTGTTTGAAATTCCCCACCGAGAAGCCCAGGCTGGCTGCCCTATGGAGGCTGGCTTTCTTTTAGGCTCTGTCCAAGCAATGACTGAGAAGCAAGAAGCGAGGGTTCCCAGCAGGGCCGTGGGGCTCCGGGGCTGGCTGCAGTGGTTCCCACAGTCCTGAAGCAGAACAGATGAGGAGCAGCTAGCTCTTCAGCACCTTGGCCACAGCCAGAGCCCTCCGGTGAGACCGTGCTCTGCGTTCCATCTGCCTGCTCACGCGGCCTGCTGGCAGGGTTCCCCAACCACCGCTGCCAGTGCTCCTCCCCTACTCCCTGCCTGCCAGGCAACGTCTTTGGGGCCTGGATGACTCATCCCAATCCCTCACCACTGCCCCAGGCCACTGTGGACTGGAGCGCGCCAGGCTCTGCAGGGATCTGGGGAAGCAGCTACAGTCACAGGAGGCCTGAAGGCACTTCTGGTCATCTCATCTCCTTTTTCTGGTGGGCAAAGAGCTGGAGCCTGGGGAGGGCAGAGGTGACCAGGCCAACGACCTGCCCAGTAGACCTGCTCTTACCCCGAGCCCCTGTCCTGCCCCTTGTGCATGGTCACCCGGGAAGCAGGGGGCTTCTCTATCCAATCTGATGACCCATCAGAGCCCAGAGCTGCCCCTTCTCCAGGAGCCCAGGAGCAAGAGGCAATGTGGACGGTGCCATAAGGGGAAGGGTGGCTGGCATGGCCCAGGCCACTGCTACCTGACACAGTGTGGGCTATGTTGAACCAGACCTCAGAAGGAAAAGGCTCATCTTATTCACAAGTTAAAAGCTACAGCATTCTTCCCAGACCTTTGGGTAGGATGAAGGAGACTGTGCCACTCTGATTCTATGCCTTCTCTTAGTCTTCTCACACCAACCCAGGGACAGGGCATCCGCCCACGATCCTGCTACCCCAGTGGGAGAAGCGGGGCCGGAGGAGCTGGCTTGGCAGGGGGTTGTTCTCTCCGAGCTCTGTCTGCCTCAGCTGGGGCTGTCCATTTACCTTGAGGCTGGGTGGGCACAGGAGGGCAACCCTGGCCCACACTCAAGTTTCTCCTCAAGTGTCTGCCTTGCTTTTCTACCACTGAGGAAACAGCTTTTCTGGGGAGGTGGGGGCAGGGAAAGAGAAACAGCGCAGAGGTGAGGTCAAGTTGTGGTCCACAGGAAACAGGAAGCATGGTTTAACGGACATTTCCTTAAGGACACCCAGAATATTTTGGCTGTGTTAGAGTGAAGTTTTGTATAAATAAATATCAGTTTTTAAAATTAATTAATTACTTAATTAATTTATTTATTTTGAGCCAAGCTCTTACTGTATAGCTCAGATTGGCCTTGAATCAATTATGTAATCCACGCTGGCCTCTGACTCACAGTGATCCTCCTGCCTCAGCCTCCAAATGTTAGGATTATAGGTGTGTGCCACCATGCCTGACTCCACTGTAGAGTTCTTGTCCCAGAGATTCTCAGTGGTTGGCAGCCACAGACACCCGTAGACATACGTATGTTCTTCTGCCCTCTTAGACAATGACATTTGCAGGCTTGGAAAAGAAGAGTACTTCAAATCGCCTTCCCGAGCCTCTTTGGCAACATAAAAAGACCAAGTGTCTTTTTATGGATAGTAATCTGAAGTTTCACCTTATAAAAGATTGGCTCTGCTGTGTGCAGCCGGAGGGCAGACTCAGAAGGTTTGGCTTGGAAAGAGCAGAGGTCCAACTCCGGAAGGCACGTTGTTCCTGTTCAAGCACAGAGCCTAGCGTTGGTTAAGGGATCGTTTATCTCTCCTTACTGATAACAGATATGAGCTTTGGCCCAGGGCCCAAATTTTATCCTTGAAAAACACACTTTTACAGATTGCTGGCAAAGGCAGCCAACCCAGATTAAGCTGCCAGGCCTAACTATTTTAGATCTATTTTAGCTCTTCCTCCTACTACTCATGAAAAAAAATAAGCATTTTTTGGGGGGAGGGGGTACTTTTTCCCTGTGTAGCCTGGGCTTCCAGGGGCTTGCTGGCCCCTCAAAAGGCTGGCGTGCAGCTTCTCATAGGATTCCTGAGGGCACTGAAGGATGTATTTGCAGAGAAGCAGAAGGGCAGAGAAATTTAGAACTGGCATTTGGGACTGCCACCTCAAAGGGTGATCAAGCAGAAGTAAAGACGAAGAATCTGTGAAGCGGTCATGTGAAGGGGGACAGATTTCAGAAAACATCTGCAGTGTAAAGTGCAGCCCAGGTGCGTATTTCATACGTGTTCCTCTCTGACAATGTAATCAGTATTTCAGTGACTGACACTCCTGTCATCACCATACCGTTTTTTCTAGTAAATGCCATACAGATTGGATCATCATAAAACAGGTTTCTATAAAGTGGGTTATATCGCTTATCCTCAGATCCAAGTTACAAATTTGGAACTGCCTTTCTAATTAGGGACTTCACATCAATCGTCTCAGATGACTTGATGATTTCTGTGAGAAATGCAAAAAATAAAAGAATGCTAAATTTCAAGCACATTGTAAGTAGCAGGCCCATGTTCCAAGTGCTGAAAGCGGAGGCAAACACACTGTGTGCGTTCAGGGCCACTTGTCACCTCCTCATAGGACTGTCATCTATTTCATCCCACAGAAACTCTGAGGTGGGGAATGAGGTCTTGGTTGCAGCTTCTTGATCCCACAGCTTGTAGGAAGGAAGCACCAGCAAGACTTAGGTCTATCTATCTATCTATCTATCTATTTTTTTGTATTTTAGGGAAGGGTCTACAGGGTGTTCAGGATCTCACTACTAGATCGGACTCATAGTGATCCGCCTGTTCACAGCCTCCCAAGAGCTGGGATTACAGGCATGCACCACCATGTCCAGTCTCAATTGCTGTCTCAGCACGCCCCTGGGGCAGGGCGGCACAGCAGGCCCGGGAATGGAACCCCTGGCCCCTGGGCCTGCTTGCAGGTGTTTTAATCTGCTATCTGGGTTTTCCTGCCATTGCAAAGTCTGATCACTTTCCACCACAGTGGCCCAGTGAAGCGTCCTCCTCTGCTGGTGGATACTATGTATTTGTTTTAAAAGTGCATGTGGGCCAGATGTCATGCTGAATGCATGCTACCCCAGCATTCAGGGCTGAGGCTGGTGGATCACAAGTTTGAGCTGGGCCTGGGTTACTCTGTGAGACCCTTCCTCAAAATGAAAAAAAAAATTAAAAAGAGCTGGGGATGTAGCTCAAGGTCGAGGTCCTGCGTTCCATTCCCAGTTCTGGAAAAATTTTGTTTACAAAGCATGTTACATTCTAGCCTCCCAAGTTGCCTTTTCTCTTTTGCCTTCCTTGAGACAGGATCTCAGACTGGCCTCACAGTCCTCATGCCCGTACTGGGGTCACAGGCATACGCCACCACTCTCTGCCGTCTTTTTATGCTATTTCTAAATCCAAATCCCTTCCTGGGTTGTTGTGGGAAGTGGAGGGCTGTTTAAGGTTATACAGAAAATACCAATAAGGAGTTACATGGAAGCAGGTGCGAAGCACATTATAATATAAATGTGGCCTAAAACAAATGCTTGTGCAATAATCGTGCACTTCGCAGCACTCCTCCCTCTCTCCCTAGAGCTTAAATGAGTCATTTGGGGCCAGATTAAAAACTAAACAAATGAAACGCTGCCCCTGAGCATCGTCAACTGACACCCTTTTTTCTTTCCTACAGTGCCCAGGCAGGGTTTTCCAAATCTTCCCCCGACCTTAGAAGCTGCCGGAAGTTTGCTGGAGCCCTTCCCCCGGCACACCTGGCTCCGGGTGGGAAGCGGGAAGGCTGAGTGGCTCCCGGAGCTACGCTTCCCCGCGTGTGGAGTAAGGAGAAGCCGTGGCGCAGCCCTCACAGCTTTGCTTCTTTTTAATAGATTTCAAGTAGACAGAGTGCAAGTAATAAAAATTCTTAATTCATCGCAGCCATCCTTGATCAGTGTGTGCTTTGTTTCCACTTTATTTAATAATGAACACCTGGGAAACCCAAGCCCAACCAAAAACTAGACCATCACTGATTTTATTATCTTGACCAGACAAAAGGAAAAGTCCCTACTCCATCCCTACTCTTTTTCTCACATAGATTTTTCTTTCTGAAACAGGTTCTCATTCTGTAGTTTAGGCTGGCCTTGAGCTCACTGTGTAGCCCAGGGACAGCGATCCTCCTGCTTCAGCCTCTGGAGTGCTACGATTACAGGCATGCATCACCACACTCGGCTTATTCCATTGCTTTTTAAAACGTATTTGCAAAATATACTGGAATACTCAAGCAGTTTATAATTAAGTTTTCTCAATTACTAAAAGCTGTAGCACACTATATTTAGTTTTCTGAGCTGAAACTAAATTAGTTAAACCCAGGCCATCGTGGATTACACAGTGAGTCCAAGGCTAACCAGAACTACACTGAGCTGCCTCTTTCCCTTAGCATTCTCTAGATGTCTATCTCTGTTGTCAGTAAAGTTAGTTTATTAATTTCTACTTTTATCATAGACCATTGTGCAACTCTACTAAAATATACTTTCTTTTACCAATTGATACTTGGGTTGCTTCCTTTTTTCTTTTTTTTTCCTTTTTTTTTTTTTTTTTTTTTTGCAGAACCGGGGATTGAACTCAGGCCTTTGCGCTTGCCAGGGAAGCGCTTATTCCCCTGAGCCATCTCCCCGGCCCCCCCCCTTTTTTTCTTCTATGAAAATATTTCCTGCTGTGAACATTTGTCTATTTCTTATTACACAGGTGTAATGTTTGTTTCTCTTGGGTAAACACCTATATGTGGAATTCATGAATACTTTTACAAGATAAGGACAAGCTATCTTCCGAGGAGATTATGCTATTTTATACTCTGTCAGAAATGTCATTACATGGATTCACATTCTCTTTAAACTTTTATTGTCAGCTTTCTTAAGTTTTATAAATAGATGGCAGCTGGTATCTCTGTATGGTTTTGTTTTGCCTTTCTCTGATACTGAGGTTGAGGACGCTTTCTGTGTATCAGCTGTATATATTTCTTCCTGTTTAATGCCTGCATAAATGCTTTACAGTTTAATTCTAACTGGATGGTGGGAATTCTAGTGCTGTCTGCATGCTAATGCTTTGAGCTGTAATAACTTTCAGTTGCCATTTTTCCTATTTTCATTGCAGCGTCTTCTGCTGACATACTCTGACGAGTAATTTTACCGTATCTGAAACTGTGAATATTGCCTCAATGCTTAGCATATTTTTGTGTCTTGTTTAGGAAATGCTTCCTTCTCCTAAACCTAGAAAGAGACTCATGTATATTTTCCTTTAAAGGTTACACGTTTTTAAATGCACTTATGCTCCTAGTCTTTGGTTGTTTGACCTTTGTATATGGTGTGAAGTAGATCTGGTTTCATTTTTTGCACATTGATAACCAATTTTCCAGTCCCATTTGTTACTTGGTCTTTCCTTTCTCCACTTTTTTTTTTCAACATGGGGTCTCACTGTGTAGTTCTGGTTAGCCTTGGACTCACCGTGTAATCCACGATGGCCTCGAATTTGTGGCAATCCTCTTGATTCAGCCTCCCAAGTGCTGGGATTACAGGCATGTGACACCACATTTTTCTACTTCCAGTCGGTCTTATAACTTTAAATATGCCTGGGTTTAACTAACTTCTGACAGGGAAGTTCATTTATTCCTGTGCCGATATCACCCTAGCTTAAGTACTATGACCTTATTTTTAAAAACTTTATCTCTACTGGAATAAATCACTTTTATTCTTCAAAAATATTTTGTTATTATCAAGGGATAATGGTACAATCCTGTAATCCCAGAACTTCGGGAGATTCAGGTGGCAGGATCACAAATTCACTTCCAGCCTTGGCAATTAAGTGAGCTCTGTCTCAAAATGAAAAAGGCCTGGGAACATAGCCCAGCGTGAAGGCCCTAGGTTTACTCTGCAGTACTGGAAGGAAAAATCTTGCTATCCTTGGCCCTTTGTGCCTCCATATATGTTAGAATTAACTTATCATGTTTTGTGGAAAAACTTCTTTGGGATTTTTAACTACAACCGACTGTATCTGTAGATCAATTTTGAGAAAATAAAGATGTTTGGATAAACACTTATCTATTCATAAAGATGGATTATTTCTCCATTTAGATATTTAATACTTTTGCTAAGTTTTTATTTTTAGCATATATGCTGCTCAGTAATAGTGATATTTATTTTTAGAAATAAATTACACATTTTCATATTCTGGTGTATGGAAGTGAAATTTAATTTCTATATTGATCTTATAAAAATCTATCCTGCTCATTTTTAGAATTCTTTGGGAATTTCTATGTAGATAATTGTGCCATCCACAAATAATATATTTTATTGCTTTTTCAATCCTTTAATGTGTTTTTGTTTTACTTGACTTAATGTGCTACATCTGATCTCTTCAAATACTGACCAGAAATGAGGAGGGTAGGCAACTTTACTTTGGTTCTGACCTCCTAATCCCATCCTGGCCCTTTAAAAATGTTTTATTTTTAGACAGGGTCTCACTAAGTCATTGAGTTGCCCAAGCTAGACTTGAGCTTGTGACCCTTCTGTCTCAGCTTCCCAAGATGCTGAGGGAAGACATAGCTCAGCGTGAAGGTCCTAGGCTTACTCTGCAGTACTGGAGGGAAAAATCTTGTTATCCTTGGCTCTTTGCTCCTCCATATATGTTAGAATCAACTTATCATGTTCTGTGAAAAAACTTTACAGGAATACACCTTTATGTCTGTCTTTGTCCTGATTTTCAAGGAGAAATGTCCAATGTTTTCCTACTTAGTATTAATTTTGGTGTTAGATTTTAAGATTGGATTTTAATGAGATTTGTGAAATTTCGTATGTTGTTTGCATAACAAATTACCCAGCACTTAAGTATGAAGACGCTCATAGCTGCAAGGGAGGCTGGGAAGTGCACAGGAGGCTGTAGCTGGGTGGCAGCAAGCTAATGGGATTCTGTTAAATTGAGGTGGGAGGGAAGGACATGTATGTTGTCGGACTTTATCTATGGATGTTGCCTCAGTACCAAAAGAAGGAATCAGGCTAGTGGTGTATGAATATTTTGAAAGATATCACAAAGTTTAAAGCTCTCTATGAAATTATATGAACAGTAATATTACCAAAACAAAACTGGGAACTTCCTTAACCCATAGCTTGATACTATTTTGTGAACTCAGAGTTCTGTTCTGGTCCGAACCCTTGACACCTTTAAAAACCAATCATTTCTTTTTGGTTGGACACCCAAAATTAAATTCTAATTTTACTTAAAATTTTAATTGCTGGTGCCACTCATTACCCCTCCACCTTTATTTATTTGTCTTCTAAAGCCACTTGCTCAGCCTAGGAATTTGAGTGTTCTGTAGTCGTTCCAGACAGGTGAAGGGGAAATCATGAGTCAATTCCCCGCTATGGTTAGCTCAGAACACACTTGCTCTTGTCCCCAGGTTCACTCCTGTCCTGTTTGATGAAGCCTGAGCTCTGCTTGCTGGACTCTAGGTTCCCTAGGCAGTGGAGTGAGATTGCAAGGGTGCACAAAGCAGCAGCCAGGTGCTGTGTAGGTCTCTCTGGGCGCCAGGCTATGGATACATGCTGCTGTTGCTGCCCTGCTGTTCACTTAGGGGTGTATTGGGACTGTCAGGCTTGAGCTCCTGCAGCCATGCCAGGCCTCCTTGCTCCGTCCTGAGCTCAAGCCCTGCAATGATGCAGCAGAGGGTACAGACAGCACCTGAGGTCCAGCTGTGCATTGAGGTGGGAAGCTCCCCTTGGTTCCTAGACTCCAACATGGCTGAACAAATTTCAGTGGGCTCTGTAGCTGTGTCACAGTCAGCACAGCTTCTTCTGATCTTGCCAGTCCACCTTGACCTCAGACCCATGAGGGAATGCAGAGGTGACCTCCTTCCTTGGGCTTCTCTGCTAGCCTCACCACTCATAGGCTGTGGTGCTTTTGTCCTGACTGAGCACAGATGAGACCCGGCCCCACCTTGCACCTTTGTCCTATATGCTGCTGTTGGATAAACTCAAGACTCGTATCCTCCAACTGCCTTCCATCCCTCACCTCCCTGTCAAGGACCCTGGCCTTGACACCTATGCAAAAATCTGGACTCTCAAACACTATGGGTCCCAAGCATTTTGGATAGAGGGGGTACTTTGTCCGGATTTAAAATTTCAGTCTTTCCTAATTTCATTCACATTTATTCACTGGCTCTCTTTTGTTCTAGTCACAAAGTGTATTTTTTTCTGACATTTCAAAATAATTTACTGAGACGATGCATAGTCAGTTCTCTCCCTCTAGACAGCTCTTCAAGGTGCTTTGTCTGTCTGGTTCATTGATGTGTCCTGGCCCACTGTCCAGAAAGGATTTTATTTGCTCTGCCCATGCTTTGTCAGCTAGCCCCTCTAGCTAAGCACACAATGAACTGCATTGGCTGCTCTCCTTCCAGACATGGTATGGCCAAATACTCAACCATACACGTGGTTTTCTTTTTAAACATTAAAAAATATATATTTCTATTTATTTGGTACAGGGTCTCACTACACAGCTCAGACTCATAGTAATCTTGTCTCAGCCTTCCCAATGCTGGGATTATAGGCATGTGCCACCACGATGGGTTTCGGTGGCTGGCACAGTGTACCCAGGGTTTTTGGGCTGGCATGACATGCAGTACGGGGAAATTGAACCCAGGTCCTTGTGCTTGCTAGGCAGGTACTTAGACTGCTGAGCTATCTCCCCAGCCCTGGTTTTCCTTTTCTCACTGCAAAGTAAATGACAGTATATGTGAGGCTACTTTTTTGGCAAAGGTGGTGGGGAGGATGTGTGGGTATTGTGGTTCTTTATTCCCAAAAGCAGAATTCATACATAGCAAGGGGAATATGTATATATTTGAAGAGGAAGAAAGGAGAACCAAGTTTTGCTCTCTCCAGGGTGGTTAGACTAACACTGTAACCTATCACTCAAGCCAGGGATGCAAGGGCTTGGTAGAGATGGTGCAGTTGAGATGGCAGAGAATAGGGCAAGGCAAGAGGAAGACAGCCAATACTTTGCCCTCAACATGGCAGTTATAGAACAGCAATGTACTCCCAGTGTTACGCTTAGGACAGTAAATCCTCCAACTACCTTCTTCTCTAGGAAGTCTTGGTTATTTGGGGGCATTTATCTGTGACAAACAATTTGAGTTAGCTTGTCAAGGCTGCCCAAAAACTTTGGAATTTTAATCAGCATTCAAGTAGTTCAGACAAGACTTAGTTTTCTTAGCAACACCCTTGCATATTGTGTTATCTTGTCCAGTGTCCAGTTTCCTAATCTTTTTGGTTAAAGCAAGTACTTGCTTAAATTATTTCTACTCATTCTTGTCTGGCAAGCTTTTGTGTATTGATCTTGTATCTAGCTATGAAAGCTAATTCTAATGTTTAATTGGCACATCATTTGGGTTTCCATAAGGACACACATTATTAATAGTTTAGTTCTTGTTAATAATTTGCTTTTTTCTGGTCTTATTGCATTGGCTAGAGTCCTTAGTCCAATGTTATCTTTTACGTATTCTCCTTCACTTGGTTTCCTGTATCTTTATCCTTTTCTATTGTTTCTACCATTCTTGGGTAATCACCTTGCTTATTTCACGAGGAAAAGATCAGAGAACTGTACTGGTCTGATTACTAAATCTCTTCAAATTATTTTTACCCCCTAAAATAATGGGCTGTGCTCATTCTCAGTTCTCATCAGAACCAGCCTTTCCCCTTGGCCATCTGATCCCTTCTGTATTGTCTTCTCCAGGACAAAGCTTTGCAATCAGCCTTCTTCTTTTGGTTTCAGCAATTTTTGCTACTGCACAAGTGAATCCATTCTCTCAGCTCAAGCACACTGCATCATCCTATATCTCAAGCATGTGAGAATGCCTCCTTTGAACTCACATTTTACTTCAGCTGTTCTGCTCCTCTCTATACCAAAGCACCTTAACAATCATCCATAGGCTAGTTTTTGGCCTTTCACCTCAAGTCACTCTGCTGACTACTCCAATTAGAGGCTGTTTCTCGAATTTCATTTGAATAGTCCTGCCAAGTGCAAGGATCACCCCCTTGTCAAATGCCCAGTACTCATGGCTTATCTTAATCTCTTGGCAAGTGACTGAGGCTGCCCTGTGGGCACATGTCTAGGGAGTGTAAATGTATGGAGTGTACTGACTCATTTTTTAAAAGGTAAAGCATGGGGCTGGGGAGATGGCTCAGTGGAATAAGCGCTTCCCTGGCAAGCACAAGGGCCTGAGTTCAATCCCCGGTTCTGGAAAAAAAAAAAAAAAGGTAAAGCATTTGGCTGCACTTTACAGATACTGTTATCTAAATGACTAGAGGATACCCCTCTCCCCATTATTGGTAACCAGATGTGTCTCTTGCTGATTTGTAAGTGAAATTAAAAAAAAATTCTAGCCAAATGAGGTACGGTAGCACCAGCCTGCACTCCCAGCACTCTTGTTAGGCTGAGGTAGCAGAATCATAAATTTGAGCCCAGCCTGGACAGCTCAGTGGTTTAGCAAGACCCTGTCTCAAAAAATAAAGAAGGGCTGGGGATGTAGCTTAGTGTGAAGGTTTTCAGTTCAACCCTCAGGATCACAAAGAAACTGTTATTAGAAGCAGTATGAACCAGTGGGCAAAAAGCTGAGTTGGGAACTCAAGCTTGCTATTCTTCAGGTCCTACTTATAAACTCAATGCTGTTCCTCTAATACTAATGTCCTATACTTTTCAGAATTGCCACCTATTTTCCTCCAGCTCATGTATAAAATCAGAAGCATGAATACAACCTGTGACTTAAAGTGAAACCACACACTGGATATTCTGGCTTCTAATCCTGGAAAAGGAAAAATCTTGTGTCAAAACTCTTTCCCCATTTTTTTTTTTTTTTTTTTTTTTTTTTGTGGAACCGGGGATTGAACTCAGGCCCTTGCGCTTGCCAGGGAAGCACTTATTCCACTGAGCCATCTTCCCAGCTCTTTCCCCATTTTGATGGTGATTCTCTATTCTGATATTTTACGGTCCAAACTGTGATTATGGTGCTCAGCAGGAGGAAACAATGACCAAGTCAGAGGTGACATTTTCTTTTCTAGGTGTACTTTCTGCTTCATTGACTAAACACATGGTTTAGCAATTAAAAATAAAAAGGAGGACTTCAGCTCCCCTAAAAGTTGGAGATGTACTTTTCCTTATTTCTCCTGCAATCTCAAGCTAAAAATGAGACTACATAAAAAACAATGAGGCAAAGTGTGAAAAATAGAGAAAAAGGAAAACTGGCTGGGGACCTTGGGCACAAGAAACCACATTGTCTGGATTTGACTTTGGCTCAGAAATCCCAGATAGAGGGATGAGGAAACAGGGGACCCAGAAACAGCAACAGGTGCACACTGGCAGAAAAAAAGGCCCAACAGAAGTTGGCACTCTGGGAAAGCGGCTGCTGGCCAAGATGGAGAACTGTTAAGACAGTAACTGCTCTGCTCCAGCCAAACACCACAGGAGGAAACAGTGGTCTCCCCAGCCACAGGAGGAAGGCTAAATGTGAGGCCGTGACGAGGGGGAGTGGGGCCATGGAAGCCCACTACACGAAATTCTAAGGTCCTCCCTGAAATCACACATCACACCACGGAATAGTTCTCCAACCAAAGAAAATAGACAGTAGGTGACAAAGGATGGCAGCACTGATTCATCCGAGATTTTACAATTGTTTGTTAAGTCATAATTAGTCATATAAATATGCTTCATCAAGCAACTGCAATCATGCTTGAAGCAAATGAGAAAATAATCTCAGCAGAGTCCCATTAAATGAAGAGTCAAATGGAAACTTTAAAGAAATATGACACCCAAACCAAAAATCCACTGGATGGACTCAACAGCACAAGACACAGAAATCAGTAAGCTGAAGGACAGAAATCACCTAATACCTAAAGAGAAAAAGGATTATTAAAAAAAAAAAGGACCTCAGATGTGCAAGACTCTCACAAAAAACCCCCTAACAGTCACATAATTAAAGCTCTAGAAGGAAAGGAAAGGAGAAAGAGGATGGGGGACAAATGTGCTGGAAGAATAATGGCTGAAAAGTTCTCAGACTTGGCAAAAACATAAACTCTGGGTTTAAGAAGCTGAGCCAACCACGAACAGGTAGCCCTGTTTTGTTGACCTGACATATTTTGTCCTCTCCTCCCCTCCCCCCAATTCATTGTATCCTTCTTTTACTGTGTTTCAGTTAACAGATTAAAGTTTTAAGCAATATAATAAATCACCTAATACACTGGACCAGCACAGAACTCAAACAAAATCTTCATGCATTCATATGAAACATACTCACACATCACTTAAGGACAGTGACACACACAGGAGATTCCTCACTGTGTAAGCAGAATACACACACACACAAACCTAGAGGGTCCAGCCTTCCACACATCTTGTCTATATGGTACGTACCATAATCTATGTTAACTGTTGTTGATGGAAATGTCATATATGACTGTAGTTTAAAAAAAACAAAAACAAACCTGACTATAGGCCAAAAAAAGCAAGTCTCAGGAATTCTCAAGGGACTGAATATTATAGAGATCATAAAGTAGCTACCTTAGAGTCAAACAAAAGCAAAAAC
>NW_004524644.1:3016099-3021342 GCF_000260255.1 Octodon degus | reverse complement strand
GGGCCAAGTGTGGTGGCACATACTTATAATCTCAGAACTGTGGAGGTTGAGGCAGGAGGATCCTAAGTTTGAGCTCAGCCTGAGCGTTGAGCAATTCAATAACTTAGCAAGACGTGTCACAAATTAAGAAATGCAAAGGGCTGGTGATGTAACTCAATGTAAAGGCTCTCTCTCTCTCTCTCTCTCTCTCTCTCTCTCTCTCTCTCTTTCGCTCTCTCTCTCTCTCTGACTGAATCAGTAATTTTAAGACAAACATCCCACAAACAGAATTCTAGGTCTCAATGCTCCAGGGAATTCAAAATTCCTATCTTACACAAATTGTGGCAGTACAGAAATAATATAGAAATACTTCTTGACCCTTATGAACTCAAGAGACAGTACTTATAAACATACATCACCACAGGAATAGTACCAGAGGATTATGCAACTATAACCATCCACTGAGAAAAAAGTAGAAAACGAAAACAGTAACTTTTAGAAAGAATATGAACATTGAATGTTTAAGGTAGTTAAGACAATTAAAACCAGTATGAAACATTTCATATTCACCAAATTGGCAAAAATTAAATAAAACAATCAAGGTCTTGGTAAGACTGTGAGCATTGGTGTCTCTTATTCATTACTGGTGGGAGTGTAAACTGGTGGAGCTATTTGCAGAAACGGTTTGGCATACCCAAGGTTAGAGATGCATATGTGTTTTCTAGCCTGGCAGGTCCATTGTTATTTTTTTTTAATCCAAAAGCTCCAGACAATCAAAATGATTAAGATACATGATTTATGGTACATTTACACAATAAAACTACTGCTAAATCCATCAAGACGGATCATTTTTTTTTTTTTTTTTTTTAAAAGGCAACATGATTTACTTGAAACTTCAATGGGTAACAGTTATCACCAGAGACAGTACTAAGATACTAAAAGCTATGAAAGGAAAGGAAAAGTTTACCACATTTAGAACTGGGAGTCAGGGGAGGGCAGCTGAGACCACTGGACGTGGTCTCAGAACTGCACGTTTTCACGAATGTTTGCATGGATGTTATATGTAGTAATACAATTGTTTAGAATAGTGCAGTAGGCACGTTTGGCCACCCCTAAATACCAACTCTTGCCCCTCGAATCTGTACTATGACCTTGTTTGAGAAAAGGATTTTGCAGATACAATGAAGGATTCTGAGACAAGACTGTTTGGATAATCCTGTGGGCCCTGGATGCCATGACCAGTGTCTGTGAAAAGAAAGGCAAAGGAAGATTTTATATAGACATATAAGAAGGCAGAGTAGAGACTGGGACCATGTAGGGGAAGGCGAGGCAGCCAGCAACGTCAGAAACTGAAGAGAAGGAATTGGTTCTCTCCTGAAAGTCTCTGAAGAGATTGTGACTTTGACAACAACTTCACTTTACGAAGAAAACGACGACAGTGATAATACCTAACAGTATAACCTTATTTTGATCTGTCTAACCCAAGTGGTGTTTTCCATTTATTTGCCCTAAAATTTAAGAATTGATTTGAAGCTGGGCACGGTGGTATACACATGTAATCCCAGCACTTGGGAGGCTGAAGTAGGAGGATCACCATGAGTTCAAGGCCAGCCTGGGCTATATATAGAGTTCAAACATAGCCTGTCCTACATTGTGAAACCATGTCTCAAAAAGCAGAACAAAATTTTACATAATGACCAACATTCAATATGGTATAAATTTGTTACTTCAGGTGCTACATTTAAACAGTTATAGTACTTTGTTGCCAAGTAACTTTGTTTTTTAATTAAAGGAATTATGGCCTATAGTCTATTTATTTATTTAGTCTTTTTGAAACAGGGTTGGGCTGGGGAAATAGCCTGGTGGTCTCAGCACCTGCTGGCAAGCTCAAGGACCCGGGTTCTATCTCCATAACTGCATGCCATGCAGGCCCCAGAACCCCAGGCACACCATGTTGACCACCAAAACTGGCATGATGGCGCAGGCCTATAATCCCAGAGCTGGGGAGGTTTAATCAGGAGGATCACAGGAGTCTGAGCTGCATAGTGAGACCCTATACCAAATAAATAAATAAAAGGAAACAGGGTTGAACTTACTTTGTAGCTCAGGCTGGCCTCAAACTTCCAAAGATCCTCCTGTTTCAGCCTCCTGAGTGTTGGAATTACAGGTGTGTGCCCTGTCTGGCTTTCATTTTCTCTTTTCATAGATGCCAATGCCATTTATTATGTAATCAGATAAAGGTAAGAGAAAAATTTAATCTAACTTCAACATTAAACAACAGAACTACCAATGTCAGATGGCAATACTATCTATATAAAAAATAGGAGAAATTACATAGTATTTAAAAATTAATGGAAGGTTTAGACAGGCTACTGCATATTTCTATCAGTATCAATACATAAAAATCCAGAGTTATCATATGCCATTAACAATTTAAATTAAAATGTAGTTTAAATGTCATTATTTACAATTGCAGGGAGCTGGGAAGATAGCTCTGCTGCATAAGCACTAGCCTGGCAAGCCCAAGGTCCCAAGTTTGATCCCTGGTAAGACATGCTGCCCCAGAACCAGGTGTGGTGGTGTATGCCTGTAATCCCAGCACAGGGGAGGCTGAGACAGAAGGATCACTACGAGTCTGAACTGCATAGTGAGACCCTGCATCAAAAAAACCCCAACTCCCCACCCCCCAAAAAAAAAATTGCAACAAAAGTTACAAGAGAGATCTAAGTCTTAAACTTTATGTAGATAATTAGAAAACTTTATTGGAGGGCATAAAAGATAAATGGGAAACATCATGTTTATAAATACAAAGCCTCAACATTATAAATATGATAATTCTCCCCAAATTCATATATAAATTCAATACAATTCTTTGTAAATGAAAATCCACAAAGGTTTGTAGGAACTTGACAGGCTGATCCTAAAGCTTCTATGAGAGTGTAACGATTCAAGCTGGTCCAGACTTTTAAAATAAAGCCCAAACTGTGAACAGTAAGAATCATGACAGTGCTGTGCTTCCACCCTGCGTGACAGGAACTCATACTGCAAAGGTATGTGTAAAGAATGACAGCAGGTATGACTCTGCTATCACATCTAGACAGACATGTAGGGCATATAGAAAGGGGTACAAGTGAGAGAGAAACTGGATTGCGACAGAGGTAAATAAAAGTGGAACTTTTAAGTAAATGGCACTGTGGAAACTAGCTCTAACTACAGAAAAGTATAAAACCTAAGGAAAGTTTTACATTCTGAGATAGGTTACACAAATCATACATACCCAAAATACACTCCCTTGTGGCTTAAAGACCTAAGTGAAAAATAAAAACATATTCAGAAGACAAATAAATATCTTTATAATACTGAAGAGTTAAGACATAAAAAGCACAAGCCATAAAGATAGTTGAATATTAAAAAAACTATTATAGTAAGAATCATAAAAGTAAAAATATAAGCCATAAACAGAAGACATCTGTAACCTATATAAATGTCATGGGTTAATTAGGAATACACAGAAAACGCCTTAAGTCAACAGGGAAAAGACAAGCAGAACAAAAATACTGGCAATCAGGATATACACAGCCAATGCAGAACAGAGAAAGTAAAATGGCCAATAAATATTGGAAAAGATAATCAACCTTAATAGAAATCAGAAACACACAAATGTATAAACATCCAAGGCAATATTTCAAATTCATGAGCCTGGCAAATAGTCCAGCACCATCCAGTATAGTAAGAAGATGGACAGGAACTCTTATGTTGGTGTTGGAAGACTGTGTTTGTACAGCACTCAGCTGAACAATTTGCTGCTGTCTAGGTCACCAACGGAAATGTGCACATCTCACATGCTAACGGTTCCATCTCTAGTCGTAGGTCCTAGAAAGCTTGATTTCAACAGACCATTTATTTCTAAGCTATTTGTATAGTGAATGGTGGCAGAAATTAACTGTACCTCAAGAAGGCTCTGTGATTTTTCTTTCAAAAATCTGATACAAGCATGGTTCGTATTCTCAGCTATTGAGAGGCTGAACCAGCAGGATCTCAAGTTCAAGGTGAGCCTGAGCAACTTAGTGAGATCTCAGGCAGGTCAGGGAGATCCTTTTTCAAAAAATTCCAATTAACAGGTTGGTTGCATAGCTTATTGGCAGAGTGCTTGCCGAGAACTGTGTGAGGCCCTGGGTTTAATCACCAGTTCCAACAAAAAGAATGCAAGGTGGGGCTCAAGTTTATAAAGCTGTTATACAGTCTTACACACTTACCTGTTTTTCTGAAGCTACATAATTTATAATTGTACAATTATGTGTGAAACAAAGCAGCAGTAGTACCCCGAACATTTATAGTATTTTATACATTCTACTCATGTAGTATTAGCCATGATACTTTTACAAATAAAATTCTCTACAAACCAGCATCTAGTAAGGTAAAGCTTATATTGCTTCTGTCCTGTAAACCTCTTACATCTATCATCAACAAAAATACACCTGAGGTTAAGGTTCAGAGCATGAAAAGAATCTTAGCTCTACACCAAACCACCCTGTCCTCCAGCCCCGGTGGGGTTCCAGGTGAACAATCTCTCCAGCAGAAGTTACCACAATCAGTAATCAGAGCCAGCTTGTGGTGTCTACTATGCTACCAGATGATATATGATATGAGCACAGTTTCATGGTCTAAAGACAGTTTATATATTCATTTTATTTTCATAAACACCCTTTGAGGTCAGTATTCTGATATACTTTCCAGGTGCAAATGGCTGCATATAAAGGGTAATTTGCATGAAGTTAACTAGGTAGTAAGTGGTGAAGACAAGATTTAAAGTCAGGCATTTGGCTTCAGAGTATATATTCTTAATCAGAAATCTTAGCTGCCTAATTGAACAGTCAATTAGAAGATGGTTATTAGGAAAACTTTGTCTGATAATTACAAATAAGACCTTTTAAAATGAGAATGCACGAAAAAGAAGCAGATGCCTACAGCGTTTTTATTGTAGTTCTTGCCAAACACTTAAACACTATTATAATTTTATTTCTTGCTTTGAAAATAGTTCTCCTTTGAACTGTATTAAGATGAAGATTTTTTGTAATATAACAATCAGTGTACTTTTTTAGCTTCTTTATTAACTTTGTTGCATAAAACATACATTCTCGTATCACCATTGTTGTCACGAATAAAGGCAACAAAATAAGGTACTAGCAAGATGTGCTTCACATAAACAATCACATAATAGGAAGTCTAGATCCCATAAAACAAAAAGATTAGGAAGCAAAATA
>NW_004524644.1:3010113-3015024 GCF_000260255.1 Octodon degus | reverse complement strand
GAGCAGCAGTATTTGAGGGACTGTGTAAGCTGGTTTCCTTGTACACAAACCAAGCATTTCCTCCCCACAGTATCATATTCAGGAAGCCAAAGATCTAGGGAAGAGAAAAATAAACGTCAAAATCTAATGCTTAAGAGTTTAGTTTTCTTTTGAACAACTTTAGGCAGTACATAATTTTATTTCACTTACTGTTTACTACTATATACAAAGTAGAGTAAAACAGATTATCCTTGAAAGTATAAAATTCGGACATATAACTTATTCCCCACTAAATAAAGCTAAACCTCTAGATCTGTAACACATAAAAATCATGACTAAAATTTTTATGATTAGTGTCTTTCAAGTGAAAGTCCTGCTCTTTCAATTTTAGTGAAACATAAGACTTAAGCAGATCTTGATCAAAGTTGTTCACAGATAATTTCTTAACAGGTTTTCTTCAGTTATAATGGTAAACACTGTATCCTAACTAGGATCCTGATAGTTCAATATAAATAAAAACCAATATATTCATCCAGAGACTTATTAGAAGTTACTGCTTTTCTAATAACTGAAAATTAAAAACTATACAAATAAAGTGTACATACCACAGATACATTTAGGGAGCCCATACTTGTCACATCCAAAATAACACTCTTCTGGCTGTTTACACGGCGCAAGTTCTTGAACAATCCTGGGACCCGTAGCTACTTTAATATCTGTAAGAGCTTTAGCCCAGGCCGAAGTACTCACCAACCACAAAAAAGTGGCAACAATAGTAACAATGAAGTCCTAAAACAAAAATAGTAGTAATAATCAATTTAAAAATAAAGTTTAAGTCCTCCAAGATGAAATTAAGATTACATTTAAGTTTACGACGCTAAAAAAAATTGCCTTCATACTTTATTAAAAAGATCATAGTCAGCATAATATCTGAGATGCAAGAGCTAGTAAGACACATTTCTTCTAGCGTCACTTTTTACAGAAGCCAAAGCATTCCACAGCTCTCACCATAAGCTTCCCTAAGTCACCTGCTTCCTAACTCACTGCATCAGTAACTGTATTTCCATAGGTGAGAGCGGCTCACGTGCACTACCAGCACCTCTCACTCACTCGCTCTCTGGCATCCCAATCTCCAAAGTCCTGACCCTCTGAGACCTACAATCTGACCCAGCCCTTTTTCGCTGTCAACTTCATTCATGTCCTCATGTCCCTCAATTTATGTGTTAGGGTTGTTAATCCTTGACGTACATTCTCTATGTCCTATTCCAAGACACCTTATTAGTAGCAATGTTCTACTAAATCCTTTGCTATTTATTACATTTCCTAGAATAAAATGAAAAGCTTTAATATCTGGGATAGTTTTTTATTAAACCAACATGATGAGAAAATGGAAAACTATTCTCCTTAATCATCTCTGCTGGAGCAACTAAATTCTGTTCAGTAATACTGATGACAATGATCTAAACACTTTAACTATCCACTCATCTGATATAAAGTATAATGCTTTGTTTGGTAGCCCAGATATTCAAGGACCAAAGTGGGAATAATATAAAATGCATAGGTTTCATACTACTCTAAGCAGATGGGTACACTTGAGGCTCACACTTGCAGCAAAAATCTAAATCCAGACAATTTTAGGGATTTTCATTGAAGTATTTTGTTTTTTATACTAGATTAGATTTTAATTATTTTTCCAGTCACATTTAGTAAGCTATTTAGGTAAGTATCCATAATCTCTTATGAGATATAGAAGATATGCTGTATAGCTTGCCCACTTGGTCAAGGCTGCACTGAGCACCTTGAGAGATTAGATCAAAACCAAATGCTACTTTTTTTTTTTTTTTGGTGGAACCTGGGATTGAACTCAGGTCCTTGTGCTTGCCAGGGACGCGCTTATTCTACTGAGCCATCTCCCCTGCCTCCAAATGCCACTTGTACAAACATGTTGAGCTCTTCTTATCAAAGAGAAAATGATAGAAATACCTTTAGCAGACATTTTATGCACGGTGGGAGCACGGCTATTCTGTACTCTGCTGTAGACAGACATTTTCTACTTTTGTCATAGAAACACAATGTCTTTGGAAGAGCTGATTAATATAAGGTGGTCATACATTAAGTAAGTTTCTCTACCCTAAATCATACCTCTGACCAATATTATGTCAAATTCCCATAATTTTCATGTATTCCTTCTAAACGCCTTACTAAAAATTACACTGTTAATCTCTCCCTTTCCTACTACGTTCTTAAAGTCTACTTTGTTAACAGCTTAAGGAATGACCTCCTTCCATTTCAAGAGCAGGAACTTTTCTGAAAATGTACAAAATAAAGAGAGGGCAGAGGAAAGTGAGGTATTATTCTGGTCCCTGTAGACTGTATCTGTCCCCTTCGGGACTACAGCCACACTGCACTCTTAAGTGACTAGCATCACCTGGAATTCTGTAACACCAAAATGCAGCAGCCAAGGGCAGCCCTGCTCCTACCAGTAAGTTAGGATATGATTCCTAACAGATTTTAGGAATTGGAGATGTTTTCCTATTTTGTTGCTTTCATTTTCAGGTATTCCTGATTACACATTGCTTAGAACGCTCAGGCATTTGTTCTTTAACATACACACCAAGTACTATATTTATTTAAAAAAAGGCCTGAAGTAGATTTAAAATTTCACAGTCAAAAAACTCCTGGAACCCCTTAGCACAGAATTGAGAATACTGCTGGCAAAGTAAATTCTTTGTTAATAAAGAGTACCTACAAATTTATGTTATATTGAGCTATTATTTAAAATCTTGGGGCCAGCGAGATGGCTCAGCAGAATAAGAGCTTCCCTGGCAAGTGGAAGGGCCTGAGTTCAGTCCCTGGTTACCCCCCAAAACCAAAAACCAAACAAACAAAAATCTTTTTTAAAAAAGTCCCTTACTTTTAATATGGTTAAATTAAAAACAAAATTCAAAAATTAAACAAGAAGCATCCATTACATGTTATATATAACAAGATCATTTATGGAACCAGCTCTAGAATCTTATATAACTGCTGACCATTCAGTTTTACAGCTTTAATAGAATGGAAAACTCTAAAACTGATGCATTAAAAAGGCCCACACTTTTACTATTTTACACACACACACACACACACACACACACACGTAATATTTTGGAAATTTATTAGATGAAGTTTCATTTAAAATTTTTTTTCAATTACTGACATGGGCTGGGGAGATTGCGCAGTAGAATAAACGCTTCCCTGGCAAGCGGGCCTAGTTCAATCCCCGGTTCGGTAAAAAAAAAAAAAAAAAAATAAAATAAAAAATTACTGACAAGGCAAGAAACGTAATTTCAAAAAGCATAATTCCTGTTGAACAAGCATTGCAAGTTAAAAATAACATGTTAATCTTTAGGGAAATGAGTGATTTTCTTATGTCTTTCAAGACATAAGATACAGAACAAATCTGCTCCATAAAGGACTATTTTGTTGCTTACTTACCCTTCGCATTCTTATGGTCCAGGCAGCAAAAATAAGTAAACAAAACTTTAATAATCTCTTCATATTTAGATAGCTTTCCCTTTAAGGTGCAGACATTGGTATAATTAGTATCACAAAAATACCCTTCAAGTTAATACTGACTTTGAAGCTATTCTTTTATTGTAAGGATCCAGTTTACAACCATGGCCTATCCCTGGATTTGCCACTGATAATCTAGGACAAAGTCTATTCCCTGAATCTTACATATTATTTTATTTCTAGTTCAGTGAGTTCTAAGGCCAGGAAAGGTATCAGGATTTCAAATCCAAGCCCTCCGCTTGCATCCCAAAAGATTCAAAATTGCTCACAGATGGCACTAATGCTAAATCTAAGAGCTATCTGGGTCATACTTACAGTAGTTTTAGCAAGAAAGTTGCCATGGACAATGTAAAAAGGATGAGTATGACTGTGCTCCCAAAACACTTTTTTAAAAAAAGAAGTGAGTCAGATTTGACCTGTGAGCCCTCATCTGCTGATCCTGGTATAGGCAATTAAGCACAGTGAGACACCATAAAGCAGAATGAGGCCTTGGAGGACAGATAAAAAAGGTCGGGAGCAGGCACACTGCTGGTATGCTCTATAGTTCTTCAAATCAAAGGCAATAATTTCTACCTAATTTTTCTGTTTGTGATTTAGTAAGTTTTGCCACTTGTGAGTTTTTCTAGGTTAAAAAATTTTTCACTGGAATAATCATAAGCTTAAAGAATTGAGTTAAATGTAATAAAGAAAAAAGCTCAATTTCACAACACTAACACATGTTGAACTGTACTTTTATCAAATTTAGATTTCCAGTAAAAATATCTATACTAAACCTCAAACATAACTTACATATACTTATGTAAATTGCTTTCATGTAAAACGAAATGAAGTGCCCACTCACAATCATGGGAAGCTTACGACTGTCCCGGTACAGGTTCGTGTAGCCGACATAGAGCAGGAGGGCGGCAATGCAGTACAGGAACACAAAGACTGCAAAGGTGACATAGAATTGGGCAGAAGAGGAGTAATCTCCTATGAGGACATGATGTTTCCAGTCTATATCACACACATTTGAAGACTGAAATGATGCCTGATTCAACCTATCAAAAGAAGGCTCGAATAAATATATGAATTACTGGACTCTCCAACAGATACAGAAATATTAAGCAGACACTGAAATAACATTTCAAAAGTACTCCTTCACTGTATTACAAATAATTTCTTTTTTTGGATACCAGTGTTTGAACTCAGGACCTTGTGCTTGCCAGTAAGCCACTAAGCTAACTCCCTGGTCTAAAACATTTTCTTTTTTTTTTAAATGGGAATTAAAAAAAGCTAAGCTAAAATATTCATAATACACACAACAAATTATATCAGGTAACTGGATTATGATAGATTGAATAGACTAAATTACACACTTTCAAACACAGAAACTAC
>NW_004524644.1:3003262-3008738 GCF_000260255.1 Octodon degus | reverse complement strand
TCAACATTCTAGAAGCTGTTTAAATAATAAACTAAATATAGAGAATAAAATAAAAAAATTAAAAATTTATTTCCAAGTCTCAGCAAATGTACTTTATTTTTTTCTTTAATATAACAGAGAAATTTATATTCTGATCCATATAACATTCTCTCACACTTGAATGTATTTACTAAATAGCAGTATGAAATTCAGAAGAGACACATTTGGTGAGTCTGGGAAGCCTCACTTTCTGGGGTTTTCAAGCCCCAAAGAGTAACAGGAAAATTGTTTTCCTGATCATTAAGATGCTTAAAAGAATTATGATCTCTTAAGTTATATGTAATAACAAAAAAACAAACACAAACTGGGAGTACACTAAATGTCTACAGGGAAACACAATAACTCATTCATATAAAGGACCATAAAGACATAAAATGTTGGGTAATTATTTGACAATACAGAAAAACGTTTACCACAAATAAAGTGTGCTTAAATAGCGCATCATACATGTTCTACATCTTTGCATGCACGGAAAGGTCAGACATCAAAATGTTGGCCACCTCAAGGCAACAGAAGATAAAAGATTAAACTCTTTTTCCACTTGTTTTCTAAATTTTCTCCTAAACAAAATTCAAACTCAGATACTTGATAATATCTGTAACTGAGGACTCAGATACTATGCACTACCTATAACTAGGACTCTGATATCTATAATATAACCTAGGACTTGATCGTTTAGCAAATGCTAACGGCTCTATTTTCAAATAGTGGAATTTGACCACCACTTCTTGATCTAAACCACCACTTGTTGCCTAAATTTTGCAACAGGTTTCTAAATGATCTTCCTGTTTCTGTTCTTGCTCCAATTTCAGTCTATTATTAGCATAACAGCCAAGGTTATTATTTTTTTGGTGCAGGGTCTCACTACACAGCCCAGACTTGCAGTGATTTCCTGCTTTCTGCCTCCCTAGTGCTGGGATGACAGGCGTGCACCACCACGCCTGGATTCCATCGCTGGCTCAGCGCGCCCGCAGGCAGGGCCAGTGTGGCACACGGAGCCAGGGATCGAACCCTGGCCCCTGCGCCTACCTAAGCAAGTGCTTAGTCCGCTGAGCTATACTGCTGGCCCAAGGTTATCTTTTACAAACTAATTCTAAAAACTTTATCCTCTCCTCAAACCCCTGCAATGGTTTTTGAAATCTCTCAATAAAAGTAAAAATTCATGTAAAATTCTTTCCTCTGTTAATATTTTGGACCTCAAGTTGCTTTTTCCTTTGCCTCATCTCTTTACACAAAATTGTCTGCTTCTACTTCTTCAACATCTCCATCAAGGCCTTTCTAATGATTTTCTTTTTGGCGGAACGGGGGACTGAACTCAGGCCCTTGCGCTTGCCAGGGAAGCGCTTATTCCACTGAGTCATCTGCCCGGCCCCTCTAATGACTCTGTCTTCTCCTTGGAGCACATGGCTTAATCCCTGTTCCGAAGTGCTCTTATCAGACGGCTTCCCCTTCCACGACATATAATAAGGACCAGAATCATCCGCATGCTGCTGCTTCCCTCTATCACCAACTTATCACTGCCTGACACCATGCTCATTGTCTCTTTTTCTAGAATGGAAACCTAAAGAGGTCAGGAACTCTGTTTGCTTTTCCAGGTCACAACCCCCAGGAAGTAGCAGATAAAATTCAATGCAGATGTGCTGCCTTGCCAAAGGTCCCACAGTGAGTAGGCCAACCGATCATGGACTGGATTTCTGAAGTCGTACGCCAAAATAAATTTTTCTTGTTGTTAAAAAACTAATAATCTCAGGTATTTTGTTGTAGTAATGAATGTATTAACACACTTAATATTTGTGTCTCTAATAAATTATTCTAGGATCTTGAGTCTTATATGCCATAATAAATATCCTAGTATCTATCAAAGTAATTTTCCTCCACAATGAAGAGGTACGTGAAACAAGGTCTGATTAAGATATGAGTCTGAGGTGATGTCTAGCACATAGCTTGGGGTCTCTGTTAGGAATCCATAGATAAAGATAGAAAAATGGATAATCTCTCAGAGTAGATACGCATGAAAACAAAATGTCAAGAAACAAGTACTGGCCAAAAACTCATATTTGGGATTAAGAAACAAACAAACAACAATGACATACACAAACTGCACCAACAGAACAAAATAAGCTAGAAGTGAGTATGTATAGAGAAATTATATCTAACAGAGTTGGCATTGTAGAGCACTGAGGAAAGGCATAAGGTGATTTCTAAAGACATGTTCATAATCTCTAAGATGGCTCCTCTCAAGGCGTGGAGTGTAATTTCTCTTTCCTTAGGTGTGGACGGAGCCCAGTGCCTTGCCTCTAGAAGAAACGGGAACCTTCTAACGGAAGACATAAAATGGCAACTTCTGTCTTCCTTTTTCACTCTCCGCACACCATGCTGGAAAGATGCTCAAGCAACCTGTAGAGGGATCCACAAGCCATGGAGCCAAGGACCACCAGCAACCATAAGACCGAGCTTAAAAGTGCAGCCTCTGTGGCTTGTCAAAGCATGTGAGACACAGGCCTGGTGATCGCAAGGCTGGTCAGCAGCTTGACTACAACGTCAACGGACTCCACACTGCTATGCTACTCTCGGATTCCATCTGACAGAAACCAAGATGGTAAAAGTCTTAAGCTGCTCAGAGAGGACACTTTACGGGGGGGGGGGGGGGCGGGCAAGAGTAGACAACAAATACCAAAAAAGGTGTTTAACAAATGTAACATTTAAACATAACAAGTAAGTCTTTAAAAAGGAAAATCTGCTGGGCATAGTGGTACACATCTGTAATCCCACCACCTGGGAGGCTAAGGCAGGAGGATTACTCAAGTTTGAGGCCAGTTTGGGTGACAAAGCGAGACCCAGTCAACAAAACAAAACAGGAAAATCTGTGATCACACAAGGACACAAATTTATGACTTTTTAAGCACGCTAATAATAAATTAATTTCAACTATAGAAAAAAACCCTTAAAATCAAGTCAGCTTTTGAATGTAAAACAAACTACAAACTAGGAGAAAATTATGTGTAATACGTCTCACAAGAAATCTACTAGTCTACACATCCATGAGAATTCCTTCCTCATATGTACTAAGAGACATACAGTATATGAATATTTATAGTAGCAGTGCTTGTAACATCAAAGTGCAAAGGGGAAAAGCAACAGGACAACTGGTAAGATCCAATAGTATATCCTTGCAAGGGGAAGTTATGCAGTAACAAATATCTAGGAACTATATTGCTGTCCATGTCAATACAGATGAGTCCTAGAAACTCAATGCTGGTTAAAGAAAATAAAAAACATCATGTAAGAGTACATAAAAGGCACTTCTTAAGACCTACCTATATCACTTTGATAAACATTTTTGTTCACTTGAAAAATTTTCAACAATATGCAATGCATGAATTATTGAAACTGTCTACTAACAGGTTTTGAAACTATCTCATTGCTATTTCTCAGTAAAATTATTAAAAATTTTTTTTTTATTTTTCACTAGGACTAATCTCATTTCTAACTTCATTCTAATCACACTCACTATTTACAGTATGGGCTCTGAAGTTTCAGTATCCAGTAAAGTTGTCTATTTATGGCTACTGAACACTTTAAACATTAGTAGTTTAAACTGTGATGTACTCTAAGTATATACATCCTAGATTTTGAAGATTTAGTATGCAAAAGGTGAAACACCTTAATAATAATTTCTGCATTCATTATTTGTTGAAATAATATGGATATATTTCGTTATGTTAAACATATTAAATTTCACCTACGTTTAGCATGGCTAATAGAACATTTAAAATTACTATGTGTTTGCATTTTTAAAAAGTTTGCATTGTATTTTTATTGGGCCAAGGTACTTAGGAGTGATATCACATTGATGTGAAATAAAAACTGGGTTGCATGTGGCAGCATTCACCTGCAACGCCAGCACCATAGGGGACTGAGGCAGGAGGGATGCCATGAGTTCAAGGCCAGCCTGGGCTACATTGTGAGTTCAAGGCCAGCCTGAACTACACAGTAAGACTCTGTCTCAAAACAAAACAACCAGATTATGTCATTCCTGCTTAACCAAGTTTCTTCATTAGTTTTCCTGTTTTGTATTATTATTATTTTTTAAAAGGCCAAACTTTTCAATGGCATAAGTCACATGGCTGATCTAGCCTTAACTTTATCTTTTAGATTTACCTGCAACACTTTCTCTGCCAGGTACTGCAAGATTCTGTCCCTCGATACTACCCACTGTTTCTCAAATGTAACACATATTTACGACTTCAGTGTGTACGTTCCTCTGGATGGGAACGCCCGCACTCTCTAATTAGCTCTATCTAATTCTTTGTGGCAGAACTCCTTATTCTCTTGAGCTGACATTTACTTTATTACATACTAAACTTTACTACTGGCACATTTATGTGTTGTGATATCTAAAACATAAAATACAAAAAATGTTCCCCGATTAATTAAAACAAAATGAGTGAGTGG
The DNA here is from genome assembly GCF_000260255.1 of Octodon degus. Classification (NCBI taxonomy): domain Eukaryota; kingdom Metazoa; phylum Chordata; class Mammalia; order Rodentia; family Octodontidae; genus Octodon; species Octodon degus. The sequence continues at coordinate 3,004,244 of NW_004524644.1, read as the reverse complement.
GACACTGTCCTGTCAGTGCTCCTGCTCAGACGCTCATCCCTACTGTTCCCTTACCAGGCTGCCATGTCTTTGTACCCGGTTTTCCTTGAGATTTTCACTGTAGTGAACAATGAGAAAATACTTGCTTAATTCACGAAAAATTTAAATTTCTAAAACTTAGAAATAAAATATTGAGTCGTCTATAACCATTACTTCAAAACTGTCTTCATAGCTGGGCATGGTGGTGCTCAGCAGTAATCCCAGCATCAGGAGGTCGAGGCAGGAGGATACTGCAAGTCTGAGGCCAGCCTGAACTACAAAATGAGATCCTGTCTCAAAACAAAAACAAAAACCACCACCAAGCTTTTTGTTACAAAGAAAAGTGTCATGTTAGCAATCCTGGTCTTCATCCTTTCTTACAGAAGAAAGGGACAAAGCATACATTTTATATTTAAACAAAGCAAAAAATAATTTTCGAATTGACAGTTCAACCATGTCACTTCTTGAATGCTACTGCCATTTTGATTTAGGCTGGTGGTTATTACCTACTGGCACAAGCTGAACATATTTATACATACTTGTAGACTTAAATATGGAATTAAAATGCTATTGCCTGAGGATATCGTATAGTCTTTCTGGTATCTACTTTTTAAGATGTGAATTTATTGCCAGGATACAGTAGCGCCTTTAAATTCTGCATTTCCTGGGTACGTGTAGGAAAAGCGAAGATGCAGCAACACCGGACCCACACTCTCAGAGCTGCAATCAAGTGACAGATGCCGTCCAGGGCAGGACATGTCCTTCAGGCTGCTTCCTCTCTACCATCTTACCCAGGGACGGCAGGTTAGTCAGCAGCAATCAGTAAGATGTTCTTGCTTTCCTTCTGAATAACATTTCATTCATGTCCTGTATGAGGGTGGTTTTACAAATACTTCCTTTGGACTATATAGGAAGTCCTTATCTCAAATACAAAAGAATCCTCCAACTACTGAATATATATATA
>NW_004524644.1:2998717-3002247 GCF_000260255.1 Octodon degus | reverse complement strand
TTTCACTCTTTTAGTTTGCTAGGCCTGTTCTATGACCCTCAAGAATTTTACAAAAAGTAAATTAATGTTTCTGCTGAAAGACTTTCTTAATCATTATACATTGAAAACATCTTTATGTCAACTGTATTCTTAAAGAGTTGTTACCCTGTATACGGGAACTGTAAATCTCCAAAGAACCTAAATATATTTATTTTAAAACAGTTTTCAAGCTGTTCAATTATTTTCACGTCCTTTAGAGTTGAATCAGTATGTTGATTGTTGTCAAGCCAGCTGGTTATCTTGAAGTTTGCCTGTCACGTCATGGAAAACTGATAGTAAATTTTAAGCTTTTACAAAAAATTTAGTTTCTTTCATGTGTTTTTGGGCATTTGATACAGACTCAACTTGATATTTTTCCTCTTTCCATTTCTGTCTAGTAATTGTACAATCATTTCTACTAGGCCTTGAGTTCCCTAGCTCACCACGCTGTTTGATGGAAGGTCCCAAATCACCAACATATGAAAATATTTGCGTTATCATAAACCTAGACCTTTAGCTAGCAAGAAAACTGGTCCAAGTTTTAGTTCTAGGTTGCTATTTCTCTTTCTGCCCTTTCCTTAGTACTCTGCTGTAGGTAAGCAGTAAGTTCAGACAGTATGTAAATAGCCATTCTTATCCTGTTTCTGATCCTCATTAATGTCTCTTTTATATTAAAACAGTAACAAACTACAGACTCCTTAGAGCTCCCAAAACTCAGAAATCCACAAAAATAAAACATTTGCATATGAATACTATGGCAGTATTTACTTCCACTGTGTTGACATTTACCTTGGTTAAGCAAATGCTGTATTTCATTGCCACACACTAGCAGTTTAAAAAAGGCTGACTTAAAAATGTCTGTAATGAAGCGTTAAATTATTTTTTATTAAATGTGACATACTTAATGTTTTGTGTGATGAAATGGAAAGTGTAAAGACTTTTGCTGCATACAAATACAATGGTTGTCTCCACAAAAAACATTCAAGCAATTGAGTTGTAAGCTGAATTACTCTTTTTTTTATACCTCTAAATGCTGTCCCATCCTCACAAATTTTGGATACCCTCTGTCTTCGTTATCTTGCCAGAGTGACTTAGCCTACTTCAATGTGGCTTCTCATCTGACTGGGGCATGGAACTGCTCTTTCTTTCTAAAGCCACCAACAGGCTCCTGACTACCAAAACCAAGGGACACATTCTAGTCTTTATTTGACTGAAGTTGTCCATTGTTCCTAACCTTACTAAGTATTCTTCTCTTGAAATTCTAATAGTGACGGGAGATGTTACTACACTCCATCTTCCAATGATTCCTCTTTTCTTTGCTTGTAGATCTATATGCTTAACTAAGCTCATGCTAGTATTTTAAACTCTAGGTCCACATATCCAACTGTGCAGATGATAAAACTGTTTGATAATCTTAAAGACACTCTATATTTTTACTGCCCTTGGACAAATATTTGCTCCTCTTTTGTCTAATGCCCTACCCCAAGCAAGGAGGCCACTACAACCTAAGCAGAAATGTGGCAGCCATCTTAAGAATCCTCTTCTAGACCTATCTTCACCGCAACTAACTTTAAGCCCTAAGAATTGCTCATGCAATGTATCTCCTTCCTCCAATTCTGACCCTTCAAATCTACTGTCTACAGGGCTAACAAAATTAAAAAAGGCTAGAAGTGATACTATATTAGTTACACTATTCAGTTGGATTCTGAGCTTAAGTAGAAACTATCCAATAAACACCCAATAATCTGTACCTATCACTATCACATAGGCATTTTCCTAAGGAAAGGATCCAAGTTTTCAAGCTTAACCCCCAAAGCAGCAGGCCCTCTTAAACCGGTCAGAATCACCTCAGACCACACCCTTTTTCCCAGGATGCACAGATTCAGGCCACCTCCCAGTTACTTTCAGTTCACATACAGGGCTGTGCTGCTTCAACTTTTCACCCCAGTGAACATTAGGTGCCCTTTGCCTGGAAAGCAACCCCCATCTGCTCCGCAATCCAACAAGCACTCATCCTTCCAGTGTTCCTTCATCTATGCAGTTCTCCCTAGCTTAGCTCTCCTATGCTTTGTAGACACCTTTACTATAGGATTTTCATTTTGAATTTTCATATCCTCCATCCTCAAGAAATCACAAAGATCGTTTTATTCATATTTGCATGCTATTATTTAGCACAGTGCTGGTACATAATTATACACTTAAGTGTATGTTAACTACAGCATTAACAGTGTATGCAGTCTTATCACAAAATTATTTCCTGCATAACATTGAAAGTATTTAAGAAGCTTAAAAAAGATTTTCTCCCAAATACTTTAGAAAACTAATGAACCTACCACTAGCACTTCGATGAAGTCTGTAATTTAAAAAAATTGACAATATAAGCATAAACACAAACTGTCTTTTCCTTTAAATAAAAGTCTAAATTAACTATAAATTATAATCTTCAATGAAACAAAAGCCGTATACTACACCTAAGGTTTCTTCTCAATCTTTACCTTTTTCTGTGGTACTGGGAATGGAACTCTGGGCCTCACACACGTTAGGACGGCTCTTTATAAGGACCACACACAGCACCAGCTTCCTAATCTTTAAATATGATTAGCCCCATTACTTAATGTAATCTCTCTTGCAATTTTTAATTTTTGGATGCACAAATATCCTATTTAAACCTGGACTCAGGGTTGCAACAAACAAACATCAGATCTTTAACGTAGCCATTCGTGTTCAATAAACGCTATCTCGGTTTTCAGAAAAGCAGAAAAATTCTGGGGATGTGGTGTATGCGGGAAGTCAGAGAATGGTGTAGGTACTCATCAGATAATTTTGAATTTCTATTACTTAAAAAAAAAACCATCCTAGCAAGAAAAGAAGTTTCTACTCTTCTTTATTACTTTATCATTAAAACGAAGGGTGCAGGAGTTACGGACATAAATGTTGTTGGCTCTGAACACAATCTGACTGCGCAATGGACAGAGGCCAGCTGTCTATTAATAAGGCCCTAAATATCAGCACGAAAATATGTACTGGGCCACGAAGTTTGAAGGAAACCTTCAGTGCCTGGTAAACTTACTAACTCTTTCAAGCAGACTGATCATTGCCAGGGTCAAATTAATAAATGTCCTTTAACGTTAATGATTGCGAGTGTTTCACGGACTAATCCTGACTTCGCAAGCAGAATGTTGCTTGCAGGGATCTAAGGCAAACTCGACATCCCTCCCGACAGGCTGGAAAATGAACTGAATCCACTCGATGCGTTTTCTGAAGGCTTTTTTTCCCACCTCCCTGACTTGGTTTCATTATTCTTACCGAGAACCGATCGTAAAAGCACATTCAGGGCGCAATGCTTGCCCGAGCCGGTCGACGCGAGACGCGGACGGCCGCGGACTTCGGTTGGCCCGCCGCAGGCCGGAAGCCGCTGTGGCTTCGCGGGCGGCGGCGGCGGGCCCGAGAGAAACGTGAGCTCCCGCCCCGGGGCCGCCGGACTTGCGATTCGACGCCCGCCGCGCCGCGCC
>NW_004524644.1:2988681-2998327 GCF_000260255.1 Octodon degus | reverse complement strand
CGCCATACTACGTGCGTGCGTCTCGCCCCCTCCGTGAGGGCCGGCCCCTGGCGTTCGGTCGCTCTCTGCGCATGCGCGCTCCCAGGCCAGAGCTCCGTTTCCGGTGCTTTCCCCGCCCCTGGCACCCGCGCATGCGCCCTCGGACTGACGTGCACCTGCAGTTCTTGCCACCCACACCCCTACGCGGGGCGACGCTCTTCTGCCTAACCCAGCTCGTGCTGGCAGTGCCCAGCTTCTAGATGAGTTCCTGCAATGTTGACACAGATGAAGCGTTTCAAAGCTTGTGTTAAGGGCTTTTAATTAAAATGGTGAAAAATTATTGCAGAACAGCTGCCTTCTGGCCACCTGCAGTTGGTGGGGGTGCCTCGGAAACGTGACTCACCAAACATTCCTGAAGAGATTACGTTTATTTTCAGTTATTGGAGCCAGGGTTGATGGAGAAAGTCATGCGTATTAGTAGAAGTCCTGGCTGGATATGTTTTTGGTGACTTTACGTAATGCTCCTTCCTTAGGCGCTTTCTGCAGAAGATGACACCCTCAGGAGCCACTTAGGTTACCTGCTGGTGACTTACCCGGTTTTTCAGTACCTGACATGTGCTTGGAGAGCTGGAACAGTGCCCTGTTTGTGAGTGTGGTAAGATGGTCATCAGCGTGAAATACCTGGCAAATAAGGATGAAAGGACTTCAGCGCAAGCGGATGCCAGTATAACGTCCAGGTACTTCATTGTACAGTAATACCTCGGTTCACGAATGCTTCTGTTTGCAAACAGTTCGGTTTAAGAACAGAAGAGGCAGGTAAATTCTTGCTTCCCATTGTGAAGTCTCCATCAGGTGATGAACAGACCATGGGTGCCTTCTCAGCGTGAACACCAGCAGGGCCATCTTCCCTGCTCTGAGGTATGGTCTTGGCCTCCTCTCCTCCAGATTGTAGTTTTAGACAGATGTGTAGACACTTGCTGTGAAGCCTTTTTGTATACTTCTTAGCACATACTGCATAGTACTGTGCAGTATCATTTAATCCAGCATGGCTCCAAAGAAAGTGCAGAGCAGTCATGAAGGTAAAAAGAAAGTGCAGAGCAAGGATGGTAAGAAGAAAGTTTTGAAGAAAATAACCATTGCATTGAAGAAGGAAATTGTACAAAAGTATGAGCATGGTATTCGTGTGACTGATTTGGCTTTGGAGTACAAGATGGCGAAGTCGACAATCTCGACTATTTTGAAGAATAAAGATGCCATCAAAGGAGCTGATGTGGCAAAAGGAGTAACAACATTAACCAAGCAGAGGACACAAGTGCTGGAAGAAGTGGAAAAACTTTTGTTAGTGTGGTTGGATGAGAAACAGCAGGCAGGTGATAGTGTTAGTGAAGCGATGATCTGTGAAAAAGCCAGGAAATTGCACAGTGATTTGCTGCAAGAAAACCCTTCCACAAGTTCAACAAGTGATAAATTTAAAGCCAGTCGAGGGTGGTTTGATAAATTCCGCAAGAGAAGTGGCATCCTCCGTGTGGTGAGACATGGTGAGGCTTCCAGTTCTGACAAAGCTGTTGCAGAAGCCTACAAGAAAGAATTCTCAGAATTCATGAAGGCAGAAGGGTATGTTGCTCAACAAGTATTGAACTGCAGTGACAGCAGGCTTTTTCGGAAGAAGATGCCTATCAGAACCTACATCACGCCAGAGGAAAAGGCACTGCCAGGGCAGAGCGAGCAGCAGAGGGCGCTTGTTGAGAAATTTTCCCCTGAGAAAGAAGAAGACAGGGATGAGCTTAGCAGTGATATGATAAAGTCCATCATGGCAAAATGGAATGAATGCCAGGATTTCTTTGAGAGGCACCACCCCAACATAACTATAACAAACAGAGTGTTGAAGCTGATGAACGATAATGTGGTCTCTCATTTCCGGAGGGTTATGCAGCGCAGGAAAAAACAAATGACATTAGGCAGATTTTTTGTTAAAATTGACCCTGCAGCTAAGAAACAGAGAAGAGAGGAAACTACTGAAGCAAATCTCCCTGATGTCCTTATGGTAGGGGATTCTTCAAACAACAACCTCCTTCCTACCTACCTTCCTGTCCTCCATGCCAGAAGTCTCCTGAAGCAAGGTTAGTAGTGTTCTTTCTCTTCATATTGTACTGTACTTTGTTTCATATTTTTGTGGTTAAAAATACATATGATTTAGAATGGATTAACAGTGTTAACATTGTACCTTATGGGGAAGTTTGATATGGCTCATGACCCGTTTGGCTCACCAGAATTTGGACCAAATTAACTTCATGAATCAAGGTACCACTGAATGTGCTAAGTGCCACTGAAGCCATTCCATCAGGGCAGCTCTTCTTGATCTTTGTAGTAAAGCTAACCTTCCTTCCATTCTTCTCTGTCCCTCTCCTTGCTCAAGATGGAACCCAAGGCCTGGTGCACGTAGGTCACGTGCTGTGCCACTGAGTTGTATCCTATTCCAACCCTTTCTCTTGAGTCCTCTCTATACTTGGTTTCCGGAGTACAATGGAACTATGTCCATTTCCTGGTAGACAATGTATTTCTTTTATTCCTGCCTCAAATTCTGAAGTTCCCAACACATTGCCTTGAGCTCAGTGGCACCTAAAGGTGAGTACGTACTCTCTTTCCTAAGCAAGAAGGCACTATTGATGCCCCTGTGCCTAGGTTGGTGGGGTGACCATGCACGGCTACCCAGCACACCTGAGACAAGCATGAGCATAATCCATGTCTTTGCGCTTGATTTCATGCTTTCTTGGTCTCAGTCTTTCTCTTTCCCATTTTCTCCTGTTATTTTTATGTCTTCCACTTAGTATTTCTCCTTTTTTTTTTTTTTTCTTTAGACTATGTTCCTAAGCCCGTATTCCTATCCTTTTGAGGCCTGTTGGTGTAGGCATCTGGGGATGAAGTAATAGAAAGGATTATTTAGCTTGAGCTTCATATTCAAAAAGATCCAAATTAGACTCAGTGTTATTTCTAAATGAGGTAGACAACAGGAGGATGCACTTTGCAGCTTTAGTTAATTAGAAGTTTAAAGATCAAAAACATGCAGGATGTGGTGGGTTGGGCTTGTGGTCACAGCTATGCTGGAGGCTGAGGTGGATGAGACCTGCATAGTGAAATCCCATCCTTTTAAAAATTTTTTTAAAATGTATTTAGTACAGAGTCTACAGGGTCTCACTACACAGATCGGACTTGTAATGATTGTCCTGTCTTCAGCCTCCCAAGCGCTGGGATTACAGGCTCGTGTCACCACACCATTCTCAATCGCCTTCTCAGCATGTCCAGGGAGTGGGGCCCAGCCCTGCACACTGCAGATTGAACCCCAGTCCCTGAGTCTGTCTAAGCAGGTGCTTTAATCTGCTGAGCTATCTGGCCGGCCAAAATTCTGTTTCTTAAAAAAAAAAGGCATCTGAATCTTATTTTCACTTAATGAAGGTTTCAGAAACTCAAATTCACTTATTGAATGTTTCCCAAATGGGAATTTTCTGGGCTCTTTCTCATCATGTGAGCTTTCCTTCATGTTGCCTCTCTTGTGTCTCCTGTTTGCTTGCTCTCAGGCTTCTTGTTGAATTCCGCTGGTGGGGAGCCTGGTGGCTGCTTCTCTTTCAGTGAAATCTGATTAGGCAACATGATCACGGGGAAATGATTTTTATGTTCCCATAAGGAAAGTGTTGAAATAGCAACGTTTCATTGAGACCTCAACTGTTCAAAACCAATGAAGGACATTCAGATGGTTGTGTAATATTGAGTGCAATCCTCATCGTTTTTAAATTTGTTCATCAAGTCTAAAGAAAGAATCAGAAACTGAGCACAACATGTCCATATGTGCTCACCCCTGGCTATTATGAAATAGTTCTTATTAATGCAAAATTGCCTTGCCTGTCTGAGGTAGTGTTGTTGAAGTATACTGCTTCATCAGCAGCAGAACAGTGGCTGCAATACCTATAGAACTTGTTGGGCTTTCACTTTCTCTTTGTCGTGTACAAACATGTGCCAGCCTTCGCTACTTGGGATTTAAGGATGTTTAGCAGGCCAAGAAGGAAGCTATGTTTAGCCAAGTCTTGTCATTGGCTAACTATAGTATTCATTTGTTTTTCTCAGTGGAAATACAAAACTTCAGTTATTGTATTTGTGAGACTTTGTGACTAATTCCCAGCCAGTTTTCTTTTGAACATTGCATTTAGCATGAACATTTTCAAAACCTGAGTTTCCCTTACACACGAATAGGTTTTTCTTTTCACTAGTGTGTTGAACTGTTATTTTAGAAAAATTGAAAAACAACACTGCATTTCTTTAGTTGTACAACAGACTGATTCAAAATCCAGGAAATGTCAAAATAATTAAGCTGAAGCCTTTTTTAAATGAGATTTTAATTTTAACACAGTAATAATGTAACCATGTTGAGCATGTATGTGTTTAAAAAAAAACCCTCTTAATTTGTAAGTAATTGTCAAAACAAAGAAATTAGGATCTTACTGCTGACTACAGAATTTTTCAAACTTCATCAGTTGCCTACTAATATCTTTTACCATTCCAGGCTCCAATCCAAGAATCCACATTTAATCTCATGAGGTCTTTTTCAAAGGAGTATTCAGGATAGAGGGAAACATGTAAGACAAAATCATTTTCTCTTCTGTTGAAAGTGGGAAAATGTGCACAAGAAGAAATCAGTATATGGCAGTGGATTGCCTTGACCCCAGAAGCTGCCTGCTCTGTGGGTGCTGCTGGGATCCAGACCGGAAGCTCTGACCTATTGCCACATATGTAGATTCAGGTACACACCTAAAATGTGATTGTCTTCACACACAGCGCTGCTCCCTGCCTCATTATAGTAATTGTGATCCCCTGGAGAGTCCCTAAGTGACTGCAGTCGTGCAGAGTGGATGCAAGTCAGCGATTAGCAGCCAGCTGTGTTGTCAGATTCGTGGGGTAAGCCCTGCTTTCGCCCTGTGACGTGCAAGCTGTAAACCTCTCTCAGTTTCCAATTCCGCGTTTCCGGTGTTCAGAGAGAAAGTGAGGTTTAAATTGTATAATCATCAGAGATCCCTTAAAAGAGTGCCTGGTACAGAGGAAGAACTGAATGACTGCAATTTGTCATTGTCACTGTGTTCTGGGAAAACTGCATGCATTAGTCTGCCAGCTGGGTGGGGAAGAAGCAGCAAAGATAGGGTTAGAGGAAAATCTGTTTAGGGAAATCAAACATAGATTGTTTTAGGAAGTATTAGAGTTACAAAGGAGAGTTTTGTTGCTAAAAGGAAAGAAAATAGAATACTGAAAAGCAAAAAGAAACAAAATAAACAAAAAACCAAAAACAAATTTACAGAGCAGCTATGCTAATTCCCTCCTTGTGGTCGGGTTTGAGCTGTTTGTGTTGGAAGTGAACATAGTTCTCAGAACCATATTAAGCTTAGCTCACCTTTAAGAAGTGAATAAGTAGGGTTAAAGGTCCTCATTTGTAGAGATTAATTTTGTAATAATCTTCACAGGTGTTATAATTAGGTGTAAAAGGAATGCGATGCTGTGAACGCTGGCCTTAGTAATAGTCCTCAGATTCTCCTGTCTGCTGTGCAAATGGAGGGCCTTATGTGCTGGCCTCAGAGTTTGGACTTCATTTCCTGACAGTGAGTTGCTTGCAGGCAAAGGAGAATAGTGTGCTCAGATTTTAGTTTAGGAAGATCATGGTGATGTTAGTGTAGAAGACGAATTGGGATGCTCTTAAGTTGGGAGGTTCGTGATGGATGATATTTTCTAAAGCTGTTGGTCAAGAGATCTGAGGATCCAGGTGCACTGACAGTGAATAAAAATATATAGTCAAATTGTTACTGGCAACACAATACTGTATAAGATTTGTTCACACAAATCACTGGCTCCTGCCCTGGATTTGTCAGATGTATACATTTTAATAGAGCATTACAATTCAGTTTTCATGGGCTTAAATATCCTTTACCTCATCTGTGTAGCAAGGGTTCTTGTATGGCACCAAATTTGCATATGTTAATTAATCCTGATGAACTACTTCTGACAACAAACAGGACAGATGCAAGGATGTCATAGGTTGGTTCCAGATTCATAGCCAAGGGAGGCTGGTCCAGTGGGCTGCCTAAACTATATAGCCGCATCAGTATAGAGATTTTAGGACCTAGTACTGAGCAGCTTCTATCAGAAGTATTCAATCTTGCTGAAAGAGTTAGAGCCATCATATTACAGGAATCCATGCACACCCAGGTTTAGAGCAGCACGGTGCGTAATAGCAAATCTTGGATGCGTTCTGTGTGTCCATCACAAGATAAACAGGTAAAGCAAACATGATATTTACACATCATGAAGCATTAATTCTCCGTAAAGAATGATAAACAAATCATCTGTAGGAACATAAATGCACTTGAGGCCATAATAAGTGAAATAAATCAGATGCACAAGCTTAAATATTACCTATTTTCTCTTACATGAAAAATGCAAAGTATAAATAAAGAGCAAAATAAAAGGTAGATTATAGAAAATAAGGAGAGTTGGTGCAGATGAGAAAGGGACCAAGAGATGGGGGAGGGGCGCAAGGAGTGGAAGGACTTATGAAAAGAATTAAGATGTGTTATGCGTAGTACCCCCTCTCCACGAGGAGTGTAATCACTGTGCACTTACTGTATACAGGTACTAACAAAAATTCAGATTAAAAAGGATGTCATTATCAAAGAATTTCCCTATTTTATTGTCTCTCTGGAAGCTGAGAGACAAATATTTTTACAGTTGATTAACTCAAAGTTCTCTTAAAATCAGATGTGAAGCAAAACAAAATGCCCACTAGTTCTGTATGGATGTTTTTTCCTTTTTCCTTTTTTTTTTTTTTTTTAATCCTGTTTGCAGTCACACAGAGAACTGAGTTCCTGTCAGGGAGAAAACAGCATGTGATGCGCCTTCCGGCGCAGTGAACTGGGTGGATCAAGTGCTTTGCTTTAAGCATGCTAGACAGGATGTTTCTAGCCTGCCAGATCTAAGATCAGAAACTCAGAGATGTGAGTGCACAGTAGCCCTCTGTCTCGCTTCTGGCGCTAGAATTGTGTCAGAACCACCATGATCTTCTGGGTGAAACTGCTGTATCATTTACTAAGAGCACTCACCGAAGGCTACTACCTTCAGTGTCAGGCAGGCACGTGCCCAGAAAATCTAAAATCATTGATGACACAAGTCTTCTTCTTTTTTTAATTTTAATGTTTTTTAATAGATCGAAAATTGAAAACAAATTATTTACAAACATAAATGAATATAACAATAAAAATTGTCCAAAATAAAAATGAAGAAAGAATTTATAGATCGGTCATAATAGTTCACTGTTTCAAAACCAAGAAACTTATATTTGTATAACTAGAATTCTCAAAGTAGAAAGGAGTAGGCTATAAATATTTAAAGATTTAAAATTTCTGAATTTAGTTCAACTTGTAATACTGCAATTCCAAGAAAAATGAACCATTTGCCCAAGAAATTTAAATAAAATCATACCAAGATGCACAAAAATGAAATTGTCCAAAACTTCTTGTAAAGAAAAAAAATCTTTAAAGTATATACATAAAAATCTTAGCTATGGAAGAACAAAATTAAATAGCATCTTATTCCACATTAGAAAGAAATAAAAGGACCAAGTGTGTAAGAAACTAGACTAATTACAGGACTGAAAGAAAAGATCTGTCCTCTTTGAATTTTATACTTAGTAAACATACCTTTGAAAACTAAAAGTAAGATTTTCTAGTTATACAAACTTGAAATATTTTAATTCCTCCAGAAGTAGCATATAGGAAATAACAAAGAGCATAATTCAAAAGGCAAGAGAAGTTGTAGTATACTCCCAGATGAACAACAAAGAGCTCTCAGTATGGTAGTTATGCAGGACTATATAACATAGATTAGATGAACCCTTACTTAAAGGTCATTGAAGATTTCTATGAAACAGTGCCAATCTTATGTTGGGTTATACACGTATTTTTTCCATACATGTGTGTGTATGTGTGTATAAAAGACAGGGAAGAAGTAATATAAAGTCAACAGAAAATGGAAATATACTTTTTAAAGTTTCTAATACTAGGAGAAGATATCATACAATGTCTTTTAAATAAATTGTAAGTCAAAGATATAGTATAAATCTTAGAACAAAAATTAAGATTAAGCAATATTCAGAAAATTAAATACTAATTAATTAAAAATTAAATCTTTCAAAACAATTGAACCAAGAAAAACTTTTCATGATAGCAAAGAAATACTAAGAATGGCAATAAACACTGGAATGGCAAATAAATGACCAGCACTTAACACAAGTCTTCTAATGTAATCTGAAGAGGGAATAAATGACCAAGTGGAAGTTGGCTAGGTAAAGTCTGACACTGATACAATAATGCAGTGGAAATTTGCATATAATGTACTTAGGAAGCAAAAGAAAGTACATAGAATCCAGGTTTCTAGAAGGTTAATAGTAATTGTGCATTTTTGCAAATGGAATTTTACTTTTAATATACTGAGTTGCCCATTTAAAATAATTTTTTCTAGGGGCTGGTGAGATAGCTTAGCGGTCTAAAGCGCCTGCTTAGGCAAAGTTAGGCAGGTTCAGGGGACCAAAGTTCGATCCCGGGCACCACATGTTACGCCAGCCCCACCCTCAGTGTGGGCTGAGCTGGCCAAAAAGAAAAAAAAATTTTTTTGTAGAACTCATTTGTGATCATTCTTTGTATTTCTTAGGGTTGTATATTTTAACTCCCACCCACCTCAAGTTTTGAAAAAGCAGCAATCATTTGTAATTGCCTTACACCTTTCCCTGATGAAGCAATTTTTCTTTTTATTTTCCTTCAGGAAGAAAACAAGGCTTTTCATTTGTTTATATTATAAATCTCCCTCATTCTTTCTTAAACCTCTCTGCTTTCTTGTTTTCATGTAGTAATGTAACCAGTGATGAGAGGCTAGGAAATCATTGACTTGGACTCTGTGCTGGGGAGAGCAACCACCTTTGTGATGAGGTTTGGGACAAAAGGGAAAGCCCAGAGCACCCACCACTCACCTGAGCTAAACGCACTCCCTATTTCACTGTCACATTGACCCCGAAGTGCTATCGTGATATTCCCTAGCAGAGGCCAGCTGATTCATGGTTTAAAATGCACCCTTGAGAATTAGTGCATTAAATAGTCTTTTTACCATAATATCTTAACAGGAAATTATCTGAACGTTTTTCTCCTGGGAGTGAGAATAATAGGAGTTTTAATGGGAGTGTAGGAGGGATAACTACAGCACCTAGGGTGAGGGCGCATTCCCCGGGAAGACAGGTCTCCCTAAGGGGCAAAATTCAAGCCTCCCACGACGAATGCCTGGGGCTACAGTGAAGCTACTGCACACTGAGGAGAAGGAAAATGGGGAGCAAAACTGGGGCACACAGCACACCTCATTACAACAGCACCAATCATTGGAGAAGAAAGACCCAAACACGCCTTTTTTCTACCATTTATTGGCTACCTGTATGTCCCAGGCACTTTGTTAAGTGCTGATCATACAAAGGAATGAGGCATTCTTGTCCTTAGAGGTAACATTCTAAAGGGAGAGAGAGAATGAAAATTTATTTTCCAGTTGTAAGTAAAATGAAACACAAAACATACTCTCTCTCTCTCTCTCTCTCTCT
>NW_004524644.1:2987488-2988446 GCF_000260255.1 Octodon degus | reverse complement strand
GGAACACCAAGAGGTTCCTAGGAACGAATTCTTGCAGTGAAATAGGTGAGGCTGACCACCACCTGGGTGGTTTGATTTTCAGTCCTATCTTCTATTTGCTGTTACCATTTTTACTAATGCTCACCTTGCTGCTGTATTTCCTGAAAGTACAGCAGTGAGGATTCTGCCCGAAGGAGAAAAATGAAAGTTGTTGGTCATGGAGCATGTGGTGACGAGAAGAGAGGAGTGTAGGAGTATGCCCAGACTCCTGGAACAAATTAATAAGAAAACAAATTGAAAATGCTCTAGGCAGAAGAGTGAACTGCCAGTTCAAAATCAGTAACTTGGGTGATGAGAAGAGGAAGAGTGAGAACAGAATTCCTCCTAAACTCGAGGCTGTTGTGTCAGAGCTCATGTGCAGAACTGCAGGGCGAGCCCTTGTGGTGCTGTAGTTCAGGGTTAGAGAGGGACTGTAAATATGTACTGTGACAGGCCATATCACAGCCGGGAACATTCTTCTAGCAAAGCATGGGATTACAAAAGCTCTTAGGAATAAGAGCCAGATGTGGTGGCACATTCCTGTAATTTTAGCATTCTGTGAGGCTGAGGCAAGAGGATTGCAAGTTCAGTCCCCACCTAGCGGTTTAGCAGCTGAAAGAGACCCTGCCTTAAAAATAAAAAATTAAAAAGGACTAGACACGTATACCTTAGTGTGAAGGCTCTAGGTTCAATCCTCTATACTAAAAAAAAAAGTCAGATAAAATGTTATTCTGTGTTACAAGGATAAGTGTACTGTTGTTTATAGAATACTGAGAAACTGTAAAAATATAGGAATGTGATGAAAGTATGGTGAATGTTTAATTTTTAAAAATATTAATTCCGCTGAAAGACATTATCATTAATCCCCTTTAAGATAAATACCTCACCTAACTTTAAACACACATATCCCATGATTCTTGGCACTTTCTTTTTTTTTTTT
>NW_004524644.1:2973953-2987365 GCF_000260255.1 Octodon degus | reverse complement strand
GTGTGTGTGTGGCCAGCTCAGCCCACCAGGGGGCGGGGCTGGCTGGCATGTGGTGCTGGGGGATTGAACCGCGGTCCCTGATGCCTTGCCAAGCTTGTTCCAAGTAGGTGCCCCAGACCACTGAGCCATCTCTCCAGCCCCTCTTGGCACTTTCTGAAGCAGTTCTGGTAGTGCTCTTTCATGACTGTCTTCAGTTTTGCTGTCATGGTTGCCTTGATGTTCTGAATTGATTCAAATGTTTAGCTTTCATGGTCATTTTTTACTCCGGGGAAGAGCCAGAAGCCACACCATGCTACATCTGGTCAATAAGGTGAATGAGGACACATTGCTTTTATTTGACAAATATTGCTATAAGTGGTTGATCAGGGAAGTGTGGTTAAAAAATATGGTGGATAGTTAAATTTTAAAAGTTATTACAGTATAGGACACATTGCCATTATTCAAACAATGTGTTACTGTGTAAGTTTTTTTAGAAAAAACTTTAAGCATTTACTGTGTCTTTTGTTTACCCCTTGCATATTTATGCCTTGTTCTCACATTCCTATTAGTGAAAGAGAAGGAGAATTACTAAAGCAATCAAGGAAAGCTCTTCAGCCTTTTGATGACGCACATTCTACGTCTGTCTAGCCTCCTTTTGAGGCACATGTTCCCTTCTCAACATTCTGAAGCATTCCCAGACATGTGATTTTTTTTTTCTTCCAGTGATAGGTTTGTGATCTAGGTTCAGTCAATCAGAATATTTTATCTCCCTAGGCCAGTGATGGTGAACCTTTTCGATCTTTCAGTGATGTGAACGATCTGCTGTGGCACGTGTGCCGTAGGTTTGCCACACTGCACTAGGTGGTGATTAGTCTGTGAAAGACCATGTGGTGGGAGCTGGACCTGCAGAAATCTTTCAAGGTATTTTATTGGGCAAACTAGAAAAATACTCTTTTTATAGTGTTAAACTCTCCAGAGGCCCAGGCTAGTCATGGTCTGTCTTGATGCCACATGAAGAGCGTCAACTCAAAGGAGCCCAGCAATAGTGAAGAAAGAACAGGGCGAGGGGGACAAAAGTGCAAATGATGCTTCATCCATCCTAACAGATCTTTGTGTGAGTGAAGCTGGGTAGAGGGACAGTTTACCAGCCTCTTCGAAGGGGGTTATTAGTGCTATGACTCACCATGAACCAGTGTCCTTGTCGCAAGGGGCCAGACTCACCAGGAATTTTACAGTTGCCCAGCAGTTGTGACGGCAGATGACGTGGCTGAAACTTCTGGAAGCTCTGTGTCTGTGGGGTTGGTGTGTACTTGCCCACCTTCCTGAGGATTTCCAGTGCCCCCTGTATTAGCCTGAGTGACTGATTCATTTGGAGGCAATGAGAAAAAAATAGGACTAGAGATAACGCGACAGGTTTCTGGTCTTTCTCAGACTTCAGGCTTTGTGATGTTTGAAGACAGGGCCTGTAGCTCCCACCTGTTTCTTTAGGCCTACCACAGCTTCCAAACTCAGTATCCCAACGAAGCATTGAGTGAGTGAACGTGATGTGGTAGCACATAGAGATAGAGGTGCCTAAACAGTTAGCTTGAGTGATTTGCATTAAAGTACTGCCTCTCCAAATGTCCTCTGAAAAATGCAAATACCCAGAGGAGGCATAACAAATTTAGTTGTCAACCAGCAATTCTCAGTTTTGGCAGTTGCCAGAACAAGAGGGACTATAAAAACTGGGTTATAAAAACGGAGAATTGTCTCAGTGTGATAGAAAAGGCATAGATTTGTGCAAGTGATTTGAAAAACAGTTTGGCATTACCTCTGAAAGCTGAGCATTTATGTACATATGACCCAGCACTTCCACTCCTAAGGAGTGACCCAAGAGGAAGCCTTGTAGCTGTAACACTGGAGAGGTGTACAAGAACACTCACAGTTGCACTGTTCAGATGCCAAAACTAGAAACAGTGGAAATGCCAAACAGCAGGAAAGTGGATGGGTAAATTGTTATATCTGCACAGCTATTAGATGACAGTAAAAGTAAATGAACTACACTGATTTGCAATAGTGCAGATAAATCCCAGCAACAAAATAGTAAACGCTAACTGAAAAAACCAATTTATACAATATGGAATATAATTTTTTTTTTTAGATTTAAAGCAATATAAAATTTTACTTCATAGAAATGCTAGCTGGTACAACAAAGCCACATATTCTTAAAAAATAAAGGAATTTCAGATGCTGGTAACCTTGGGCAGGGAACTGGATGTGGTTATTGTGTAGTTCATGAAGGGTATGCCAAGGTTCTATCTTTGTTTCAGATGGTGGGCTTGTAGACACTTACTGCATGATTAAGAGTAATGAAATAAAAGGACTAATATGAGCATAATAAAAGTCTGGGATCTTTAGGAAGTAGGCCATGGCTTAGTTGGGACCATGCAACCCTGGAACAGTGACAGTGAGGTGGGTGTCGTGGGAAGCAGCTCCTGTGGATACAGATGACTGGCAGAAGCAGGGTGCTGGCCCAGCCATATGAGGTTGGCAGGTAGGAGCAGGCAGGCTCAGAGCAGTGCTTGGGTGGAAGGAGGGAGAGGGAATTGTTGGAGTGGGCTCTGGTGGGAAGGGGACAGCCCACAGGAGGCACTTCTGTGTTGTTTCTCTGGTCCTTTTGGAGGCTGCTGGGGAACCAGATCTCACATGCTCTGTTTGAGCCAAGTCTGGAAGTGCCCAGAGATGCCAGGGCCACTTTGCTGTCCATAGAAGCAAGGGGAGGCCTTGGTCCTGCCAGGTGAAACTTTGGCTGGCCCAAGAGGTGCGACCCAGTGCTGTGGAGGCCGCTGTGCCAGAGCTGTCAGCCGAGCACTCAGGCCGGGGTGGCCCTGGGCATAAGGTATATCCCTCGGAAGTCCTGTAGCAGTAACCACCTCCAGAAGTTGTCATAAGAATTAAGACAGTGTATAGAATGAAACAAGCAGAATCTGTGGCAGCTAGTAGGTGCTCAAAAAGCAATACTCGCTCCATCCTGCCCTGGCCAGAAAGTGTGATTGACGCGCTTGGGAAGTGGACGCGCAGACCTGCTGCTTTCTTGTTTTCTTCCTGCTCCGCTCCACTCTGCTCCTAACCCTGGCACCCAAGGGCACTGGGCCCAATTACAGGATAGAGAAGAGAAACATTTTTCACCCTTTTGAGCAGCAGGCATTCTTCTGTGGCTTTAAAGAGGCATTCCAAATGAAGCTTGGTGCTCCAAGCAGGCTAATAGCTCACCACCTCCTTGAAAGAATATTCTTCAAATAGCTGTTCCGTATTTACTTTTTTTTTTTTTTTTTTCAGTACCGGGGATTGAACTCAGGACCTTCCACTTGTCAGGCAGGCAGGTGCTTCTGCTGCTGAGCTATATCCCTCGCCCCCTAGCGTTTACTTTACGTGAGAGCAGATCTGGCCTAGCAGGGTGGAGGCACATTTCTCCAGCATGTCAGGAGGTGGGCGTGGCACGTCTCTAATTTATTTCAGAGATGTTTCTGCTCCCTTATAAAGTACTACACAGGCCACTGGTCCACCTTGCTCTTTCTCTGTGTGCCCAGACCAACAGAGGGTGATGTCAGCCAGACATCGTGTGACCTGGAAGACTTGCATTCAGTGTTGGTTTTCTTTTTTGGTCAGTTAAAAATACCCATTTAGGGTATTTTTGGTCAGTTAAAAAAATACCCATTTAGGGGCCGGGGAGATGGCTCAGTAGAGTAAACACTTGTCTAGCAAGTGCAAGGGTCTGAGTTCAATCCCTGGTTCCACCAAAAAGAAAAAAACAAAAACAAAAACAAAAAAACCATTTAAAGACAAGGGTTTGGCTCAGTAGAGAGCCCTTGCGGGGCCTGTTCCCTATCACCACACACATGTGCATGTGCACACACACATGCATACATACGTGCATGTATGCATGCATCACACACACACACACACACACACACACACACACACACACACACACACACAAATGTACACGGTCACCCATTTCCCAGTTTGCCTCATTTGCCTTGTGTTCATTAACGTGCCTCGGGTCTTTCATGATGCTGCTGGTGGTCCTTGTGATTGCGTGCCGACCAGAGACTGAACTAAGTTCACATGGCCATTTTGCCAGTGGAATGTGGTTTTCATGTTAGTGGAGTTTTTGATCTTATAGGTTTAATTTTTAATTTTTGTAGGATTTCATTTTCTGAGTTACTTAGATGAGTAACTTAGAATTTTCCTGTCATGTTCTTAGTCGGTTTCCTAACTTGGGGGGCAGTGCAGTTAGGCAGGGCAGGGCTTCAGCTCTCAGAACGGGCTCTCCTTATCTCAGCCGCCTGTTTACCCAGGCCTTTGCTCCAGCAGGCTACTCCTTTCCTCCTTGCAGCCACTTGGAGGACACAGAACGTTCTGAATGCCGAGTTGCCTCTCTTCCTTTGAGTTAGTCCCATGACCTCTGCAAACAGGCAAAAAATTTCAGAAGTGCAGCACTCCTCACACTCCACAAATTTTCTTTGGTCTCTCCTGGCTCACTCCTCTGTCTGAGGATACCTTTTGCCTCAGTTTCCTTCTGGGGAGGCCAAGGCCAAGGGAGTAGGAAGGGATTTAAAGATTTTGCACTGTTATGCAACATATTGCTCTAGAAATGATCTTCTGCCAGTTCTCCTTAATCTCTCTCTTTTTATTTATTTATTTATTTATTTTTCTTTTCAAAGTTTTATTGATAAACATATAGCAATGAGACAGTTTCAAATCAAATCGAAAGTACAGTTTCAACAAATAATACACTGCATATATTCTTCTTAGTGGTTAATTGCTGTACAAGATGCAGACTTGTGATCCTACTTACAAACACCATTAGAAAAAATCATTCTATTCATTAAGAGAATGCAACTATATATCTATCCCAACCACTTTGAATACACAGATACAAAATGGACATTCATAGTTATACCCCAATTTTTTTTTAAGTTCCGTTGTTGAATATTATAGGTGTGTAAACACAGCAAAATATTCTAAAAGAGTACAGAAGCCCATAATAGCATTGGGTCTTCTGTTTAATTGGCAATGTCAGAAATTATTGACATGAGTCCCCCACAGCTCAACATAACAACATGGCTTTACTTCCTATATTTCATCTTCATACTTTTCTACTGGATGGTTAAGACCAAGGTAAAGCAGAACCTATGCAACAAGAGTTGTAGCTTTTTGGTTTGAGAAGGTCAGTGAAATGCCCTCAGGATTTATCCTGAGATCCTGTACCTCAGACTGTAGAACCTTTGTCAGTGCAGCCATGTTCCTTAATCTCTCTTGAGGAAAGCCTGGAATTCTGCTACTAGAACTTCTTTCCACTGGGTCAGTTTTGATCATTCTTAGGTCAGCGCCTAGAAGACCAGCACTTTAAGCTGTCCTAAGCCATCTCTGTTTAATGTGAATATGGTGCTGTTTGCATCAGCAGTGTCTCTGAAGATAGCTGAGGGTGGAGGAGGAGGACGAGGCCTATAGTTACAGCTCAGGCCCCAGAAAGAACTTCCACTTTGGTATACCTCATCCTGGGCCTGATTATAAGTGGTTGGTAATATTTTGCTCACCAGTGCCACCCAGCTCACCCAATGCTCCCTTGTGGGCATGGCTTCTCCCTGCCTTCAGCTTAGAAGTCTTTACTTCTGGTAGCAATGGAAAATCCCACATAGGTTAGGAAAGTCGGCAGAGGTCAGAAATGTCCGAAAACAATAAAATGCCACAAAAGTATCACCCAAAATACAATACAGAAAATAAGTTAAACAGTAAGAAAATCTCAAGAGCCAAGAATGAAGGCTCCTTAAAAGGAGAAACATTATCATGATATTTTCTACCCCTTTTTGTTTTCCCCTGCGATAGTGGTCATCTTTTACGAAAGTCAGTAACTGGCATGTTGGACTGCCTCTGGAGACTTGCTGCCTCTCTCTGGATGTTCCCTGAAAGCCTCATGCAGGAACCTTTGGAGGGTGATTGGGTTCTAGGGGCCTGGAGCCAGCTCGCTGGTAGGAGCCTGGTTGGAAGAGGGAGCTCACTGAGGATGAGACTGCAGCTGGCCCCCTTCTGCTTCCTGTGGGCCGTGCCAGAGCTGCTCCTCCTCTGTGATGCCCCTCTGCCGTGCCATTCTTCTGTGAGCCAGCCAGCTATGGACTGAAGCCTCTACAAACTGTGAGCCAAAGTAAACTTTTTCTCCTGTAACCTTTGGGGCATAAGACTGATTTTATGACCAAGGTGCATAAACATGGCCTTATCAGATCCACTTTTATTCTTCAGAACATTTTTATTGATGAATTTTAAATTTTAATTGCATGAGTTTTATTATATTAAACAATGAGTAATTAACAGGAAAAATGAAGTATTGAGATTTAAATGTTTATTGAATGTTTATAAAAAATCGAAATTTTCCACCGACTAGCTTTTGGTGTACAAAGTCTAAAAAAGAACATCAGAAATAAATTCTAATATGAATTACAATGAAAATACTAGTGGTACTCTATAAAAACAAAAAAATTACTTCAATTATCACATGTAAGGCAGTCTGCACACATGACAATGACATGTTCCACATACACGAATTGCTTACACTGACGGCATATCCTTTGTTTTCCTGACCTTTTTAGGACATACTTAACATCTCAGTGGTCTTGCTGTTTTCTCAGGAGGTTCTTACTATAATAATGTGTAGTAAACAGGAACATAAAATATCAATGACATTAAATTCTTAATGTGTATTGTACATTGTGAATAGACATCAACATCTTCACATCGGCTGTGTACTTTTGTAGAGAACCTAAAAGGCATCATAAATAAACTCTTCTGTGAACTGCAATGAGAGTACTAGTAGAACTCTACCACAAAAATAAGCTCAGCCTCAACCGGCACAGCCAGGGCAGTCTTCGTATATGACAGCGGCGGGTTCCTGCGTGTGCTGTGCTTACACTGATGACACTCGTGCTTAGCTTTTCTCTCCTGCGTGGTAGTCCTCTCACCTCCTTTCTCTTCCTGTTTCATTGAGAGCTTCCATACTGTACAACACGCGCTTATCAGGGAAATAAGATGTCAGTAAAATACATTGTCAAGCATGTAATGGGTGATTAGTCATTTTCACATCAGCTGTTCACAAAGCCTAAACGATAACACAAAAATAAAAATCTAAATGAACTACAGCGTAAACCCAAATGAAAGTGTACCACAGAAATGCGCTTTCCTCTGTCACACCCAACGCAGTCTTCACACATAACAACCATTATGTTCCATACACAAGTATTGCTTACACTGATAATATATTTTCTGTTCCTGTCCTTTCTTGCAGGGCACAGATGACATCTTTTTGGCTTTCCTGTTGTCATAGTAGATCTTTGTGATACTGTGCCTGCCTGTTCACCTGTCAGCTCACCAATGTGCTCCAGAATTTTTTTACATAGTTCCCTGGGCAGAAATATTTTTTCTCTGCTGTAAATGATCTCTTATGAGTGCCAGTCCCAATTCTTAAAGAAAATTTCTCTGTGATATTTTGCACTTTTTATTTTCTGTGTACACTATCAAACTACATCACATGTTTAGGATAATGATAACCACTGGCCAATGCTCTGTATTTCAAGTGACATCATAGTTGCTGCATAACATCAACAGCATGTACTCCACATTTAGTTTTGTTGTTGAGAATTTCCATCTCCGGCTTCCATGTTGTTGAGGGTTATTGTTAATATTTTTGTCATGGTGAAATGTTGAAGTCAGCAGCACCAGTTGGCTTTTCTTTGCTATGCAGTTCTTTGTTTTGAAATTGAAAGTTTTCATTTGGAATTTCTGCTTTGTTCCAGTGTACAGTTCCTGCACTGGTCAGCTTGTGTTCAGTTAGAAAATGTACCATCCGGGGGCCGGGGAGATGGCTCAGTAGAATAAGTGCTTGCCTGGCAAGCACAAGGGCCTGAGTTCAATCCCCGGTTCTGAAAAGAAAGAAAAAAAAAAAAAAAAGAAAAGAAAAAAAGAAAAAGTACCATCAATTGGAAAGTGGCAAGCCAACTGCTGAATGTCACATTCTGATTAGTTTGGGAGATGGGAGCAACAAGTCTGTTCACATCATTTGGTTTATTACTACAGGAATAAGGATCTGATGGCTGAGCTCCAGGGTAAATGTCTAAATTGGAAGAATAAGTCTTTGCATCTACAGGGGCATACATTTTTATGCCACATTTTGATCCATTGCTTGTTTCATAAGTTTTACATTCCTGTGATCACCATGAGAAATCTGTTAAGTACAGCAGGCCTATGAACGCTTTTAGTTCAGCTAATGAGGTATCATAATAAATACATTTATTTAGCTATTGGTGCATACAGAACATTGGGACCTGGGAGATGGCTCAGTAGAATAAGTGCTTCCTTGGCAAGTACAAGGGTCTAAGTTCAATCCCTGGTTCTGCAAAAAAAAAAAAAAAAAAAAATCTTATGTGCATTTCAGCCTTTCTGTATTTCATAGCATCTTGTAGCATTTCATCTGCTACAGTTTCTAACACTGAGTGGCAGGGCTGGCATTCTGTATAACACGTTTCACTTGTGCTAAGAGCTTCACTGAGGGCCAACCAAAGAGCTCAGCAGATTAAAGCACTTGCAAGGGGCGCAGGGGCCAGGAGTTTGATCCCCGCCTGGTCTGCTGTGCCAGCCCCACCCCCGGGGCATGTTGAGAAGGCAATTGAGACTGGACCTGGTGGCCTGCGCCTGTAATCCTAGCTGTTGGGAAGCTGTAAACAGGTGGATCACTACCTGTCTGATCTAGTAGTGAGACCCTGAGCACCCTGTAGACCCTTCCCTAAAATAAAAAAAAAACAAAAAACACTATCCTTTTGGACCTAGTTGTAACATTAGATCGTTTCACTTGGTTGTGTGACCATTTGCAAAATTTAGTCAAATACGTACTCACTTGCTGTTTTCTTTGTCATCTGAATCAAGGGGGTCTGCATTGCCTGTGTCTGTGCCAGTTCATTCTTGCTCCATTTCACTGTCACAGGAAAGGTGGCTCACAGGGCCAGCATCAAGGTCATCACCGTCGTCATCAACCCACACCACTCTTCTGTTATGAAAGCATGGGTTTCACTATAATGTCATCTTCATCATCCATGCATGAGCAATCTGATGATTCATTTTAACCTCCTCCAAAATTTGTAGATCTGATTTTTCATGTGCCATTGTACTGAGTTAGGCTACTTCTATTGGAAAAAAAAAATCATTTTTTTAACAAGCCCTGGCATGGTGTGGGTCTGTTGGACCCTCTCTGGTGCTTGGGTAAACATGAAAAACCTGTTTGATGGAGCATAAAAGTGGGTCCAAATTTTGTTTTGACACTTTTACATACCTGCACACTCCTTGGCATTTGTCATACCAAGTAGGCAAACGGATTGCTTCTTGTATCCTTCAGGGAAAGGTACTGAGATGCACAGCTGGCCACTCTAATGCCAAAGTAAAAATTTATAGTAGAAAAGTAAAGGATGAGTCCACTGGACCCAGACTTAATCCTTGAGGGCAAGAGGGCTTGGTGTTGTGTTTCAATGATAAGAGTATAACTAAGACAGGCAATGTACGATTTTATGCCAGGTAAACAGTAGACAGTTGCTGAATCCAATAAAACCATCTGGTTAATTGTGTTCCTAACACATTGAGAAAACTTGTGGATCTGTTCTGGATCTGGGGATCATCCAGAGGCCTGTGCTTTATTGAGTTGGATGTTTTAGTTCAGGTAGGCATACAAATTGATTCTCATGTGCTTGAATTTCTAATCCTAGAGAATCCATTTATTTTCAACTTGTCAGGGCCAATCTTAGGAATGTTGAAAATTGTGTGAAATCTATACTTATTGATATTGATATGCCTGTTTGTAGTTTTGGAAACACTTTTACTTGCATTATTGTATTTAGTTTTCCCAAAAGCCCTTGAAGCCCACTAATAATAGTAGCAGCAGTATTTTTCATTTTTGTCACAGTTTTACAACTTGTGGAGACTGAAGCTGAAAGAGTGCCGTGACTGGCTAACTTCACAAAGAGGGCGAGGTTCCCAGCTCAGGTTTTCTGGCCTCAAGTCCTGCTTCTGTAGAATTCATATTCCTTCTGAGATGCCAGCCATCCTTGGTGCTCCTCAGCCTCTTACTAACATAACAGTGGTACCAGAGGCCAGCGTTTGGGCATCCAGTGATACCTGGTGCATCCTGTTTAATCCTTAGACCAATCTGGTGGCATAGACTTTCTAATAAACCTTACCTTTCTGTTGAGTAAACTGAGACTCAGACATGTGGGGTAAGTGAGGTATGCTCTCTAAGACTGTGTGGTTAGTAAGGGTGAGGTCAGGGTTTATATTCAGGCCTATTTTGTTCCTGTGCTCCTAGTCAAGTGACCTTTCTATGCCCTTTGGTGTCTCATCCAAGGTTATCACGTAGCAGGAGCATAGAGTGTTCAAAGGTAAAACACAGGCTTCAGGGGGACAGAGGGGGCAAAATAGTGGGGACACAGCTGACCTGTAGGGACTGAGAAAACAAAACAAACACTAGCAGTGGATCAGGACAGCCTGCTTCAAGGTTTGGCATGTTGGCAGGTGGAATCACTTAAGCTGAAGGGATTTGAGAAACCTGAAGAAGCAGGAAGGTTTCTCTACTGTCTTTTTTGTTCTCCTTGGAGGCAAGTCATAGAACAGATGCCCTCCATGTACCTGAGGAGAGGAGTAGTATCCTTGTCTCTGAACTCTGTCATGTAGAAGGATACAAACAGGCTTTGCTGATTCCGCCTTTCATCACCATTATGTCATACTCTTTGCCCTGTCATCATATGACTGCCTAGTCTTTAACATCCCTACCATGAAAAACAGGTCTAAGATTTTCTTCATTTCTATGAAAGTGTGTCTGTCACATAAGTTATATTAAATAAATATGAGTGTTTTTCCCTTCCTAAACTGTTCTTAGTTTTCAGGGCTTTAGCTATGAACCTAGGAAGAATGAGGAAAAGCTATTCTTGTTCTACAACAAGACATGCATAAGTGAGCAGGGACGCTCAGCCTAGTGGAAGGTAGAGCTGCATCCTCCTACAGCAAGGCCTCAGCACTTCCTCTGCTCGGTACCATTCACATTGGATAGCAGGAGGCTGAGCTTGACACTAGGCATCTGCTAGACAGTGAAACTTTAGTGCCTTCCAAGGGCCCATTTTTCCTGGAGTGCTGCTTTTGGGAGGTGGTGGAAATGTCAAGGAGTAGGGCACTGGGGACAGTCTTCAGGTCACCAAGGGTGGTCCCAAAGGGGGTTATGGGACCCAACCCCTTCCTCTTTCTCTCTTTTTGCTCCCTGACCATAAAGTGGGTAGTTTTGCTCTGCTATATGTCCCTTCCCCACAAAGTACTGCCTTGCTACAAGCCTAAAAGCAGTAAGTCCAACCTATTATGCACCAACACCTCCAAAACTATGAGCCACAATAAAGCCTCTCCTCTTACTAAGCTGATTGTTTCAGGTGTTTGTTATAGTGACCAAGCGCTAACATGGTGTCCATTACTAATATATCTTCAGGTGCCGTGGAGGGCAGTGTACAGGGAGTTCCTTGTAACACATGGCAGAGACAGCAGGCTATTCTGAACATGACTGAGAATGGTAAGCCCTTTTGGCTGGTTGCACATGCTCCTATACTAAGTGAATCCTAAAAGAGAAAACCTCTTCATTATAAAGACAATACATATGGTATTTCCCTGAAAATAAGATTTGGGTCAAAAGATGCAATAAAACTTATTTTCAGAGTATATCTTACTTTTTCAGTGTATGACATTCTATATTTATTTATGTATAACAGTCTACATTTATTCTCTTGTTCATGTAAAAATCTACATTCATGTATAAACATCTACATTTCTTCAAATATAGTCATATCATCTTGTTTTGGAACATGATTATAACTCTCCAAAACCTGAATCCTTTCCTGGATTCAAATCCCTGAATTTCTGGTTACTCCATCGCCTGTAGAACCATTTGTCTTAATCTCTCATGTCCAGCAGTAGAGCTCTCCTTAAATGAACACTGCTTGTCCATGTAGTCTGTTGGTATATCTGGACTTTGGCCTAGGACCACCGATCTGCTCAGAGATATGACAACAGAATAAAACACAGACAAAAGATATATGTTAGTTACAAGGGGCACCAGGATGGACAGAGCCCAAGGAGGGACTAGGACTGTAAAGCGTGGTGTCCTTGGCTTTTATTAGATGTACAGCTTGATTGAGTGGTATGCTGGTGGGCTGCAGGAAGTGGTGGGGGCGAACTGCTAATGTGGTCAGGTTCAAGAATTGAACAATGCATTTTTGGAAAAGCACACAGGAACAGATCGAGGTTACGAGTAGCCCAATTGTCTGCTAACTGTGACTACTGAGCTTGAAGGAATTTGCATGAGTCAAAGTCCTCAGCTGCCATGTTATCTTGCTGTGAGGCACCAGAATTTCACAGACTCTTTGCTGGCCTCAGCTCTGGTCTTTGGTTTAAAGATTAATGTGTCCTTAAGCCAGCCATGGCTTTCGTTGTAAGTCATGTAGGCCTAAGACAGACTCTCAATTTATTTTTATACCAATTTATTAAGATGAATTATTTCCTGCTTGTTCTCAGCATTGGTAGCATATCATTACAACACACGATGTACTGAATTATGAAGGCTCATGTTAGACACCGGCACATGCATGCATGGTCAAGTGCACACGTCTCTAGTGTGTTGTGTCTGTTCTGATTGGTCATTTGACAATAAGTCTTGAGGTCGTCTGCTTACACAGGCATTTGCCTCCCACCCAGAAGTGCCCACGTGGGTATTCACAAGCACTTAATTGTAATTTTTATTATTATTTACCTTAACTATTTTCATTTACTTAAAATATTAATGTCAATAATATTTATTCATGTTTAACTGTATATTAATATTACAATTTTATATGGTAAGTCTCCAACATAAGAACCAGTTCCAGTCTGGGAGAACGTTCTTAAGTCGGATTCATTCGCAAGTCCAACCAAGTGAGCCTTATACACCTCTGACACAAATGTACACCGTAACGCCTTGTCCTTCTCGGCAGTCCACTCCACACCACCACCGCTTTCGCCTGCTTCCGGACATCCTGGGCCCTGCCTGAGCGCTGTGCTACTGGGCCCTACTGCACCAAGCACACAGCAAACACACAGCAGCACAAGCACGACGGCATGCAGCAGACACGTGCGCCTCTTCCATGATATGTCTGCATCTCTGTATGCAAGGTGTGTTTATATCTGTGAAAATTCATACTTTGAATGTTCATAAGTTGGGGACTCACTGTAATTCAGTACATCCACCATGTTTTACAGTGGACATGCTCACTGCACTCATCTAGTTAATGATGTTAACTGGGGCTTAATTTTAGAGAATGGCTTATATTCTTTTTTTTTTTTTTTTT
>NW_004524644.1:2934576-2972918 GCF_000260255.1 Octodon degus | reverse complement strand
TTAATCTGCTGAGCTATTTGGCCTGCCCCTCCTCCTCAGCCTTTTAAATTAAATTAAATTAAATTAAATTAAATTAAATTAAATTATTGTTATTATTATTATTTGGTTTTAGTTTGAGACAGGTTCTCATTTAGTTACTTAGTTGCCTGGACAGGACTTGAACTTGCAGCCCTTCTGCCTCTGCCTTCGGGAGTGCTGGTATAATAGGTGTGTACCATCATGATCAGCTGTGTATTGGTTTTAAGAAGAAGAGCCACAGAGTGAGAATCTCTTTGCCCAGGTCACATGGCTGGTGAGTGATGGATGGGTTTGGGGTAGGAGACAGCATGTTTCTTTTTGTCCTCCCACACCCCTTCCTGTGGGTACATACCCACAGTCTTTTTTTTGGTACCAGGAATTGAACTCAGGATCTTGTGCTTGCCAGGCAGGCACTGTGCCCCTGAGCTATATCCCCAGCCCCCACAGTGCAGTGGCTTAGCTTTGTTGGTACCCAGTCAAGACATGCATACTCCATTACTGGACTGATCATTTGAAACACACCCTTGCTTCTGTTTGACAGTAATGTACTTCCCAGTATGGAAACCCAAATACTCCTTTTCCAATTCTTGGCACTTTGCAAGTCTGAGCAGTAGGTCCTGAGGCTCCTGCGTCCTTTAGAATGAATCAAGGATGCATTGTAGGCTTTCTGCACGGACACAACCCGTGCATGAACATGGACAGCTCACCCTCGAGCGTGGATTTCAGACTGAACTTGGCACACTTACAGTTTAGCTGTAAGCCCAGCATGGGCTTTATGGCAGCTCATTCCTGTCAGCACAGAGCTAGGTCCCCAAGGAGCCCTAGGCTGGAGGGGCCATCTGAATGGTGGCCTGCTCCGCAGTGTGGGTACATTCCCTGATTTAACTGAGTCAGTTGGGTTATTTTTGCTCTTCGGTTCTGGGGCAGGGCTGGCCAAGCCATTGTGCTGGCAGTTCCCAGAGAGCGCACACCTTGATTGATGGGGTCAGGTGTCCCAGAGGCCCCAGTGACTAATATTTAATTTTGCTCCTCCCCCAGCCTCATGGTTTATAAATATGCTGTTATGTGGCTGTGCTGTTTTTAGCTGCAAACATGCTCTGTTCAGCTGGAGTCATGTTCTGTTTGCCATATGCACACTGGCTCCAGAATTTGCCAGGAGTGCTGAAGTGGGGCAGTCTCCGGCCTAGTCACTGAGACCCCACAGTGAGCCCAACACGCTCACTTGCTGCAAGACAAAGCTCCAGCCGTGTTAAGTTACAGTGCTGCCTGTTGAGAAACAGCCTGGCCATCTCTGGCAGCCTTGCTCTTCTGGCTCTGACTAATCCCAGGATAAATCCTCTGGGCTGTGGGAGATGACACAAAGAAAGCTTCTGGCAAAGGAGATTAAACTTGAAACAAGTCATAATGAGGCTGAACCATGCTCTGCTGCTCTTGGCCTCTCTCCAGGCCCCTTTGAAAAGATGCTCTGATTGGGGTGCTCCACGTGGCTGGTGCTCTCCCCAAATGGATGCTGTACACAGCCCATGGGTGGCTCTCAGGCCTCTTCCTTGCAGTGATTGTAGCGAGGTGGCTCTCAAGAATTTCACAGTGCCACGGGCCTTTCCTCTGACTCCTGGAGACTGACATCTGACTTACTTACCTGGATCCAAAGCCAGGCACAGTGATGTATGCTTGCAGTCCCAGCTGTCTGGGGTGCTGAGGCAGGAACATTTTAATTTGGGCCCTGTGTGGGCAATTTAGTGACCTAGCGAGTTGCTATCTCAAAATAAAAAATAAAAATAAAAAAGGGCTGGGAATAAAAAATGTAGCTGAGTGCAGAGTGCAGAGGCCCTCAGTTCAATTCCTACTTAAAAAAAAAAAAAAAAATCCAGAGAAGGCCCAGAGCTAGAAGAAGCTTAAGGGAATGCTGATATCAGTCAGGATTCCTTGGTATCAAGAAAGAGAAATATATTCTTAATGAGAGTTAACCTGCTTAACCAGAAAGGGACTTTTTAGAAAATAAGTTCCCTAGAGCAGGGGTTACTTTGTGCACTGCTGGTTCCTGATAGAGTAGCACCTTGGGTATCAGAGCCACTCAGGGCCTCGGTCCACTCCAGGTGCTTCACCATGGTGCCCCTGCACTGAGTAACTCACACACATCAGACATTTATGTCAGACAGTTCTGGAGGCTGTGCCGTTCCTGCTCACGGTGCCTGCAGACTTGCTTCTGGTGAGAC
Organism: Octodon degus; assembly: GCF_000260255.1. NCBI lineage: Eukaryota > Metazoa > Chordata > Mammalia > Rodentia > Octodontidae > Octodon > Octodon degus. Next base: position 2,970,684 of record NW_004524644.1, on the reverse strand, counting down.
CCTTCCTTGTGGAGGTGCCTGCTGTGCTCCTCCCATGAGGGGGTGTGGTGGGGGGACAGTCTCCCCGAAACTCCTTTACTAGGGCACCAAGCACCCTGCAAAGGCCCCCTTTCCCGCACCTCACATTGGGAGTTAAATTCCATCATATGAACCTCAGGGAAAACCAACTTCAGAGGATGCAGCAGATGTTTAGGGTTAAGGAAGAAAATGCACAGCTCAAGGAATTGCTAGGAAGACTGCGAACCAGATCCAGAAAAGAGGGATGTGCCCATCTTGGAGGAATAAGTTTGCAGGACAAGGTCCCTGACAGTGTCATGTGGGCAGCAGGGTTGGGGTGAGCGCTCTGAAACCATTCCCAGATTCAAAGTGTAGAGTGAAAAAGGCAAGAATGACCAGTCAGGCTTCCCTAGAGGCATTGGCCGCAGGATGCAAATGCATGGGAATTGGCTCACCTGGTAGGTGCAGCCTGCAGGGTACATCCGGGAGAACCTGCCCTCCTGCTGGAGGTCATCAGGTAGAAGATCACGTTGCACGTTGCAGGCGCCAGTAGTGCTGGATAATCCTTTCCTGTTTGAGGAAAGACTGGTGTTTTTGTTCTGGTCTGGCTTCTGCAAGTTGCATGGAGACCACTCATATCCTAGAGGGTAACCTGTCACACTCTGCTGAGAAAAATGGTAATCTCATCCAGAAACACCCAGAATGCTTGACCAAATCTGTGGCACTCCAGGGTCAGCCAAGTTGTCAATTAAAACAACCACCTGAAGGGGAGGGCACAGCTGCCATGCTTGAGTCTGTGCCTGTTTTGCTTCTGCACGCAGGATGTTGCCCATCTGAGCAGATTTGGCTTCACAGAGGGGAAGCGGGCGTGCCGCTGGGGGTGTCTTCCTAAGGGGGCCAGGCTTTCTGCTACTTACTGTGTGCCTTCTTGTATCTCCTCTTTTCTGTGGAAAAGAGAACCTGGGATACAGCAATCATTTCTCTTTCTCCACATGCCACCAGTAGTGTTTGAGGGCAGATCTGCCCCTGTGAGCCCCTGCTCCGAGCGTGTGTGCCAGCAGGTGAGCACTCAAGTACTGACTCGCTCTGAAAACGTCACCCTCCCACACGCTGGAAAGGATGTGCACAGCACATCCCTGCCCCGAAAGAGTTTCCATCACAAGCTGTGCATTCGCTGTGTCTGTCTCTGTGTCTCTGTATGTCTGTGTCTTTGTCTCTGTCTGTCTGTCTGTCTCTGTGTGTCTCTTTTTTTTCTCTCTTTTCTCTACTGGCTCCTCTTCCCCCCCATCAATATAGTCCTTTGTGGAATTAAAAATATACTCTTTCCTAAAAATACCTGTCAGCCATCCAAAGTTGTTATAATGTACCTATTTTGTTAGAACACAATGCTGCTATATATATGGCAGACAATTTTCACACCACCTGTACGTCTACCATTTTTACAGTCTCCTTGTAGTATATGGTACCCTCCCTTGGGCAGCACACAGTCTGCCTACCTGTACATAGCAGACTACCAGAAAAGTAGGTGAAAGACTGCAGAATTTGTTCAGTGTTCTTGTAAGTGGTATGTGTGATAGGGAGTTCCTCATCCGTTTTGGGGTTCTGACCAATAATTGAACCCATGGATCAGATTTAAAACACTATGAGTTAGGGATGGGGAGATCGCTTAGCAGTCCAAGTACTTGTTTGGCAAGTGCAAGGAGCTGAATTTGACCCCGTGTACCACATGCTGTGCTGGCCCCAGAATCCCGGGTATGGCATACTAGCCCCAGAATTGGGTGTGGGGTGCATGTCTGTAAACCCCGTGCGGGGGAGGCTGAGACAGGAGGATCACTAGGAGTCTGAAGTACATAGTGAGACTCTGTATCCATTAAAAAACAACAAAACAAAAACTATGAGTCTGGACTCATGTGGTGTGGCCAGTCTGCTGCAGTCCACAGGAAGGTAGCAGCAGAGTAGGGACACGTTTCTCCTCTAGGAATAGCTCTGGCCAGCCAGCAGGAAGTGGCAGTGGCAGATGTGGTGCTTCTTGGCCCAGATGTTGCGCGAAGCCCTTTGGAGGTTGGGAAGCCCAGCTTCTGCTCAGCATGATCAGGCAGTGCAGTGAGTCACTGCCAGTCCGTGGCTCCACGAGGGCGTCGACAAGATCAATAGCCCAAGGTGAAAATGCAAGAAGAAATACATCCGAAGTCTTCCGTTTCTTTCCCTACCTCACTGGCTCATACTGGCCACACCCTGGAGTAAGCGCAGCTCACTCTGCACAGACTGGAAATCAGTTACTCGCCTTACAGCACTCAGGCAGACAGGTCAGCTGATGACAACTGAGCCCCGTTGCCACACTAGTGGTCTCTAGAGCTTGGCAAACCCTGGTGCGGGTTTGCAGGGACGTAGCCACATTCACTTTTGTATTGTTCACACCTGCCCTCACATTACTGTGGCATGGCTGAGTGGGGCGGTCAGTCTTGGTCTTGTGATTTGGGGATGAAACGTCAAACTTCTTTGCATCCGTGCTGTCGAGTTAGGCTGGTGTTTGGAGTGTAGTTCATGACACTCATGAGGCCAAGCCTAGCCTTGCTTTCTCCCAAGGAACAACATGTAATCCCTAGATAGTTTCTTAGAAAGCTAATCCTTTTGTCCCAAGCCCACAGAACAGCAAGTATGGATCCAGTGGTCACCTGAAGTCCTTGTCCCAGTGTGGCCAGCAGTGTCCTCTCCTACCCTCTGCCCCACTGCCATTTCTCTTCAGGCTGATGTGCCTGCTCCTCTGCAGAGGGACACGGCAGCTGCATAGCCCCACCACAGAGGGCCGCAGAGTCCTGGCCATCCCCAAGGGGCCCGGCGATGTGTGTAGAAATGTATGGACTTCTTGAGTATTTTTCAAAATTCACAATTTGAAGCATAATCTAATCTGTTTTCTTTTGCCGTAAAAGAATACCTGACTGGGTCATTGATAAAGGAACAAAGTTTATATTGGCTCATGGTTCTGGAGACTGGGAAGTCTGAGATTGGGTAACCACATCTGGAGATGGCTTTACACTTTGTTATAACGTGATGGAAAGGTGGAAGGGAAACGTGTGTGTGTTGGGGGTCTCACTTCACAACTGCCCACTCTGGCGGTAGTCAGTCCAGGCCCACGAGAGCCGTGTTTATAATTTTTAGTGATCTGATCATGTCCTAAAGATCCCAGTGCCCCTACACTGTTACATTGGGAATCAAATTTCAACATGAGCTCTGTAGAGAGCAAACCATATTCAAACTATGGCAGTGTGGCTGTCGGGAAAGGAACTGAAGCGTGAGTTTCCACCAGTCCTGAAATTCCCAATTCTCATGCTGCTCCTTTATCCCTTCCCTTTTGGCTTCAGCCATGGAAGTCAGAAAGGAGAAAAAGGATAAGAGCTGAAAAAGGAGATGAGAAGAAAAGGAAGGGTAAGTGATAGGGAAAGTTATATTCTGGAAATATTGCAAGGGTTTATATACTGAGTTGTTGAATTCAAATCAAGTGAAAGACTGCAGAGAGCCGCCTTGTGCCTCCTGCCGTGCGAGCTCCCAGAGAGAAGGCATCGTCTGTAAACCAGAGACGACATCCTCCGCCGACCCCAAATCTGCCAGCACCTCCATCCTGGGCTTTCCGGCCTCCAGAACTGGGGAAGTGAATGTTAGCTGTTTATGTGTTGTCAGATTGATGGCATTTTTTTTACAGTATTGCGAATGGACTAAGGCAATCCAGCTGGCTTGTGGGTACCTAAAGTGTGTCACCCGGCTTTTCTCCCTTGTCCCCTCCCCTTTTCTTCTCCCCATTGCCACACATAATATCTATGATCAATTCAGAAAGATGGGCCTTACTCAAAGCCTGTTAAGTATGAAAACTGCTCACTGAACACCGTCAGAGACTGGATAGCAGCAGCGTGATTTTGGTCATGCAACTGAACTATAACTCAAAAAATGAAGGCATTCCCTCTCTTTCCATGTGGGCATCATGTGGCTTCAGAACATCACGTTCTTGGGAGACCCCGTTTCTGCTCAGCACCGTCGATATTCCCGTGGTATAGCAGCGCCTCTGTGGCCCCAGGAGACAGCAGCTAATAGCATTTTCATACCTTAGTGGGAGCAAAAGACTCAGCTCAGGCTGTCCCGGGGAGAGCAAGAGCGTGGAGAGGCAGTGGTGTATCTCGTGGCTTAGTGCGTGCACAGGCAGAGGCGCTGGTGAGGACAGCGTTCATCTCCAGCTAATAGAAGCCTAGCTGACGCTTGAGCTTCTGCTTCTGTTTTGTTTTTGTTTGTTCCTGTGCTTCTGCTTTGGGGAACTGCTACTAGATAGACACGTGCCTGTTCAATTCCCAGCCATAAGTATGGACTTGAGCAGGTGGTGATTTTAGGTCTTAGACTTTAATAGAATTGAGACTTCACTATTATATGAAAAATTCCCAAAGTTCCTTTCAGTGTACTAAATTCCATTGAGCAGTTCAGTAGGGACTGCTGGCTCCTTGCCTGCCCAACTGTCTTCCCTAGAGAGCCCAGGTGTGGCTGCAGGGATGTCCTTTATTGGATTGTTCACCTGGGGGTGGGACTTCTTTGTACTTCATCTGTGCAGAAAAGTGGATTTTGTCCATTGCACAAAGGTGCTCCTGATGTTGGCCCCAGTTTGGGGGCACCAGGGTGCGGGCAGGGGATTCATAGAAGTGTCGGCCCACCCCACTTCAGCCACTGAGTCAGTACCAGCACTCACCTACCTTCAGGCCCTTGTTCAGTGATAAAAATTTGGAAAGCCTGGTACCTTGTTTTGGTTTGATGAGGACATAGCTGAGTCAGATTCTGTATCAGGGAATGAAAACTTAAGGAGAAGCTTGGTGTGGTCAAGAACTAGGAGAGAAACTTTCCTTCTGGAAGCTGAGAGGTAGCCAGGAGGTGGGAATACCCATCTGACTAATAGTTGGTACAGTAGTTGGCACAGCGGGCCAGTTATTAGTGTGGAGGCCCCTTTGCTCTCTCATGTTGTTTTGGGCATGAATCATAGGAAACAGCAGTTATGGTGACACTCTTCAGTATGTACTTAAGTGTCACTGTCTTGAGCATCAATTTACTATTTAATCACAGGAATCAGGAATATTAATAATTCCTTTGTGGCATACGATACAGAATCCATCAAAAATGTACACACACTTCAGGAAAAAGAAAAATTGCATGTTGTTTATTCAACAGATGGTGTAACCCTTGTATGGGAGACCTTGGAGGTATATCCCTGAAAACCCACTACTATACTTCTGCCCCTAGAGAAGAAATTGACAGTGTCTGTGCAGGAATCCCAGTGACCAAGGCTACCCAAGCAGCAAGCAGTTAATATGGCCAGCATTTGAGCATTTCTTGTCCTTGTAGAGGCCAGAGGTAACTTGTATTAATCTCATGATATCTCAAAAAGTTTAGTTTTAAAATATTTATGCAAATTTTTCTTTTCCTGAAGGGTGTATACACTGTTTGGGCAAACTGTATTTACCTCGCTTAACTTGAGAATGTCTTTTATAGCTAGGGCTTTTTAAATATCCGGATTCACTCAAGGCTTATGCATTGTATTTGGTCATTGTGTACTTAGTTTCTGTTTATTTTTAGTTTCTGCAACTTTGTTCTTTTTTTTGTTTTGCCTTATGACATAGACTTCTTAAAAAGTGCAGGGCAGCTCTCTCAAGGAAGTCATTTGTTGATGTTTCTTCCTCGTGGGGTCTCCCCCGTCCTTCGCTGGTATTTCCTGTGGACTGAAAGTTAAGTCGAAAGACTCAGCTAGGTGAACCTCGTTGTGCTTTCAGTTCATATCTGTTTGGTCTCTTATGAGACTAAGCATCTCTTCTTGGCCAGCTGGACTTCCTCTCATGTGAAGTACCCACTGGCGTCCCCTGCTGCTCCTCCCTGTTGTGTTTTTCTTGTTGATGTGTGGGATGCTTTATTCTACATATATATTGAAAATGTCCCATTCCGGGTTTGCTTTCCTGGTCCTGCAAGGGTGTCTTTTGCTGAGCAAACTTTTTTACTTTAAATGTCTGGTTTATCAAGTTTCTGTGACTCATTTGAAAAATCGCCTCTAACTTAGGACTAAAAGATACTATTATAGATTATCTCCTCAGTTGCCTTTCATATGTGGTCTAAGGTCCTCCTGGAAGTGTTTGCTTAGTGTATGGTGTATGGAGGGGGACAAGTTGCGTTTTTCCTCTGATAGTATTTATTAGATGCGTGGTCCTTTCCCCAGGATTCTGCAGGGCTGCCTTCTCCATCCCTAGGGTCTCTGTGTGTGGGGGTCAGTTTGGGAGCTCTCCATTCTATCCATTGGTCTGTTTTCGCTCCTGCACTAACAGAGTTTCTTAGTTACTGTCCATTTGGGAGTCTTGACACCTGACTGCAGGTTCTTCCTCTGTACTGCTTCAAGAGTGACTTGCTGTAGATTTTCACATTGTACACGAAACTGGCTCGAACCTGGAGCTTCCCTTTTCAACAGATTCGTGAAGATACTATATTTTCTTGTGCTGTGATCCAGGAAGCGGCCTATTCAGCTTTCCAGTTGGTCTTGTCCAGGAGTGTTGCCTTCCATGAGTCAGTCCAAGCCTGATGTTTGGAGCCTGCATTATTGGTTAAGTTTTATATATTGGAGACATGAACACTGTGTTTACAGGCTGGAGTAGGGAATTGAATGAGCTCGCAGATGGCAAATTACCTGACCACTTGATGCCTCCCTTGGGAGATGCACCCAGCAGAGAGAAGAAATTCAGGAGTGAAATTTTTGGGTTGTATTCTGGAAACACCACCTATAGCATGTGGTCCTGGGCCTGCTAGCCACCTGCTGGGCACTGTTTCCTCATCAGTGACACAGGTGCTCTTTCTGCTGCCTTCGTGACCAACGATCAGACTCGCTTTTTCTCTCACATAGCCGCCAGCCCAACCCAAGGTTCGGCTCCTGCCAGATTCCCCTGAGCCTTCTCCCAAAGGTTCCTGGCGAACACTGTCTCCACAGCTGTTTGGGAGAAGGCAGGTGTGAAGGCAGGTGTTTATCTGGATTGAAAAAGGTAGAGATGTCTTTTTTCTGTGTGATTTTCCTCCATGACCCAGAGGGTCATAAATACGATGCCTCTTGTGTTGATAGTGAGTAATTATCAATGACAAGAAAAGTGAAGAAAACATCCTTCATTTATTGTCTCAAGTAACAGAGGGAAGGCACCAGCGGCTGCAGTGATGGCTGCAAAGGGTTACTAGTGCCCGGTCCTCCTGGTTCTCCCCCACTGCTCTTGATGGCTGCTGACACTGAGCTTGTGAGACATTGCTGAACTTTTTGCCCTGCAGTCCCTGCTTCAGCTGGGACTGGATGGGGACAGGGCCAAATGCCCTTCCCAGGAGGCCTCACACCAAGGTTGGCCTTCATATTCAGGGTTTCCCGTCTGCACGAGAGCCTGGGAATGTTTAGAGCTGGCACCTGGCCCAGAGTACTGTTACTAAAGAAAGAAGGCGAAGAACAGGCCTTGGGCAGGAGGAAACAACTGGTCTCATGTCTAAATGCCTTCTTCCTTTTCCCTCCTCTGCGGTGCTTGCTGGAGATGAAACCCAAGGCCGTGAGCACGCAGGTAACCACTGTACCACCAAGCTACGTCCCCCCACCCTTTTTAAATTTCAAAACTGGATCTGAGTTGTCCAGGCTGGCCTGACACTCCTCTTGCCTCAGCCTCTTGAGTACATAGAATTGCATGTGCATGCCACTACACTTGGCTAAAATCTCTGTTTTTTACAGAAAAAAAAATGCATAATTTGTAAGTGTTGCAGAGATTTCAGGAACAAGGGGGGGTTCTGGACGAGTGGGCAAGTCACGCATCTTGATTCCCAGGAGAGCAGCTTCCTGAGGATGATGGCTTCTTGCTATAGTTGATCAGACAGGGTCTTACTCTACCCTTGTGCTCAGGGCCATGTGTGGCAGATAGGTCACTGGTGGCCTCTATTATCCTGTGTCAGGTTGGCTCAAGGCCCGTGATCTCTGGAAACCTACTACTTGGCACTTCTTGCATCTCGCTTCTGATGTCCCTCTATCTCTGTGACACTAGGCCTGTTGACGTTCTGTTTGAGTCATTGAAATCACCGACATGCCCGGCAGTGCAATAGTTAGAAGGGATCCCCTATTTTCTGTGGCAGGGAGAACCAGAGATTCCCCAGTGGCCACATTGCTAGCTGGAGTCCAAGGAGGTCCTCCAAAGAAGTGGGGACCCCACTGTAACACCCTCTCCACCTGTGGTGGAGCTTCTTGGTTCAGCATGGAAAATCATCTCAGGACTTGTCTATGAGGGGTGAAGATAGGTTTATTCATAAAATAGTTCTGTAAGAAAATACCCAGCTGGGAGCCCAGGAGGCACCTTAAGGTCAGGCTGAGTTCACACATGTGCTTTGGGGTGGTTTGTGAATCTGTGGAAAGCATGGGCTGAATTTGCAGGTGGAGGACAACGGCCCATTTGACAGGTGAAAAGCAAGAGAAGACCCATTTTATAGGTATGTCTTCAAGTCTTTATAGGATTTTTTTTTTCAGTTTCCTGGAGAGGTAGGGGAAAGGCATTATAATCTTGTGTAACTTTGTGTCCTCATGCTGAAGGTTTCATTTTGAAATTGTTTTAAAATGTATTTACTTTCTTTAAATTAGAACATATTTGCAATACTTAGTGAATGCACTCATCGTGGAGAGTTGGTACGTACATATATGCTGTTGTGTCTGAGTCCTTTTTTTTTGGCAGAACCGTAGATTGAACTCAGGCCCTTGTGCTTGCCAGGCAAGTGCTTATTCTACTGAGCTATCTACCTGGCCCCTGTGTCTTAGTCCTTTTAACCTCCTTTTCCCTCCTCTCTTCTTTCTCCATCCATTCTCTTGTTTCTCTTCCATCTGCAGAAGACCTATGTTCTAATTTTATGTTACCCATGTGCCCTTTTTCTCTCTAAATTACTTGTACTTTGGATTTTTCGTATAAAAGAAAGTATGCATACTTTCTGACTTAAGAGAGAGTCTACTTTGAAAAAAAATTCTGTCTACTGGTGAAAAAACCAGATCTTCTGTTGTTGGATGAAACACTCTGTTGCTATCATTTAAGTTCATTTCTTCGATGGTACAGTTAAGCTCTGGTATTTCTTTAATTTTTTGCTGGGTTGGCCTAATTGTGAGAGTGAGGTGTTGAAGTCCTCTGTTGTGATTGTATTGATTTCTATCAGCCTTTTAATATTCAGGTTTTGTTTTAGAAGTTGGGTACACCAACATTCACTGCATACTTATATCTTTATGTTGAATTATTCCCTTTACCAGTTTGTAATGATTATCTTTGTCTCTTCTGACTAATTTGAACTTGGAGTCCGACGTTGCTATAAATAAGACAGCTGCTCTTGCTTGCTTTTGGGCTCTGGTGGCACGAGGCATCTTTTCCCACCCTTTTGTCTTTATCCGTGAGCTTCCTTTTAGATGAGGTTCATCTCCTGTCGGCAGTCTGTTGTTAACCTACTTGTGAGAGTGGGTTGTCGAAAATTTCTATGTACTGTTGAGAAAACTGTGTCTTCAGTTGTTGCAAAATGCTAAGAAAGCATTTTGCTTTTTAATTCAGTTTTCCAGCCTGTGTTTTTTGACTAGGGAGTTAAAACTACTGACATTGAGGGTTATTGTAAGGTATTTACAGAATCCGCTCATTGCATTGTTTGTTCAGCGCGCTTTGTTCTTTTTTCCTCTGTCATTTAACTTGCTCTTCCAGTCAGATGTATACTTTCCTCTGGGTTCTTTGATGCAGATGACCAAATTTTCTAGGATTTCCTGGGCAATTTTCTGCAGTGCTGGTATGGTGGTCTTATATATCTTTGGAATTTTTTTTGTTATTGTAAGTCTTTGCTTCTCTGTCAATTTTGAAGGCTAATTTCGCAGAACATAGAAGCCTGCATTAATAGTTGTTTTCTTTTGGGGCTTGAAAAACTTTGCTCCAAGCTCTTTTGGTCTTTAAATTTCATGCTGAGAAGTCTGCTGTAATTCTGATAGGCTTGCTTTTATAAGTAATTTGCTACTTTTCTCTAACAGATTTTAATATTCTCTTTTTGTTGTATTTCTTGAATTCTGATTATGATGTGTCACAAGTAGATTCTTTTCTGACATGGTTGGCATTCTGTATGCTTCCTGTATTTGAACATTCTTCTTCCCTAAATTTGGAAGGTTTTCTGTTATGATTTCAGTGAATAAAAGTTTTAGGCCTTTGGAGTCACTTTGTGATTTTCCCTTTGTTCCTGTAATTCTGATGGTAGCTTTTTGAGGCATGTAGCAGCTATTAGGTCCCGCTTGTGTGGTGTTTGGTCACTTGCAGGCTGTCACTGAATTCATGATCTACTGCGTCCACCTTGTCTTCGGTTTCTGGCATGCTGTCTTCATATTAGTCAAATCTGCAGGTCATGCTTTCTACTGAATTTTTGTATCTTGTATTTTTGCTTTCTTTCTTTTCATAATTTTTCTAATCTTCACTGAACTGGTGATTCACATCTTATGTGGTCTTGTTTTTTTTATTGTTCATTTCTTTTTTAAGCTTGTTGAGTATTTTATTTGTAAAATCCTTTCTTTTTAATAAAATCTTCCTTATATTCACTAAAAATCTTATGAAATTGCTTATGTGTATCTTTTTTTGAAATCTTTGGCCATTTGATTTTTAATTCCTTGCCTGTAATTTCTTTTACTTCAGTGTCTAAGAGATCAGCTCTTGAGGGACTAGGGCTTTTTGATGAACATTGTTGCCTTTCTTTTTCTTATTTGCTGTCTTTGTGCTTAGGTTGAGGATCAATTAGAGAAACTGTGTCTCTTGTGTAGATTTCCGTGGTTAGAATCTGTCTCCCTGTGATGTTGTGTTTGATTATGTTTTGGTTTTATACCTCTATTCAGCCTCAGCATAATATTTGGGGGTCTTCTTACTGTCCAAACTTGGTCTGGAGGCTTCAATCCCAGTTCCACATAAAAAGGAAAAAGTGAACCACAGTAATATTAATGACACAAACACAGATCAGATATTAGAATACAGTGAAAGCCAGTTACAGTACCAGCCATGCCACCACTGGCATGGCTATTGCAAGGAAATCAGTCATAATAATAGAGTCGGAGATAAACTAGATGCTGATATACTATTAGAACCAATAAAAGCTGCAACTATACCATCTTTGTCAGTAGAAAAGACATACAATAAATAGTAAATGCAACAACTATACCATCATTAACAATATAGAAGAGTTTAGCAGTAACAATGGTTAGCAACTAAATATCTAAAAGAGTTAATAAACTTAATTGTAATAATAAAAGTGGAGGTGATGTGAAAGAGAAAATGAAAAGTGAAATTTGAAGAAGAAAAGATAGAAGAGGAAAATCAAAGAATCCAATTAAGAATAAAAGAAAATTAATAGAATTAAATAAGAGAAAAAATAAGAAAAATGAAGAGAATAAAACAGAAAGCAAAAGAAAGGAAAAAAAAAAGGAAAGAAAAAAAAAACCCTCCCCAAACAAATAGAAAAAATAGTTCTCTCTGGCCGAGTGGTTTCTTTCCAGGGCCTGTAGTGCTGGACTTTGCCAGGAGTGGGGGAAGGATAGTGAGCCACTAGTAGGTCCCTACTATTTTATTTCCACACCCACATGTGTTGGTGTGTGGGTGCTGAGTCCTGCCCTACCTTTCATACTAGGAACGGATTTGATTTCTGCCCTGCGGCGGTGTTCATTCCAGTGGCTGTCGGTGTCTGTGCCTCTGTGTGCCCCAAGTCACTGCTCTCTCTGCCCAGTTTCATGGACTACGTATGGGCTTGTGAGGTGCTGCTCTTGCTGCAAAGGCCCCTCTGTCCAAACACCCTGAGCTGTGGCCATCATTTGTCTTGTCAGCGGCAGTCTAGTTGCTATGACACAGTTCCTGACACCCACCACTTAGAAGAGGAAAGGTTTATTTTGGACCACAATTTGAAGAGATTTCAGTCCACAGGGTACTGGCTCCATGTCAGGGCCAGATGATAGAAGGGATGGCAGAGGGAGAGCTGTTCACAGCATGACAGATGGGAAGCAGAGTGATCAAGGTGGAGGGAGATAGATACCCTCAGGCCCCCAGTCAGGCTTCACTAGTACAGACGAAAGACTGGGCGGAGGAAATTCTCTCCTCTACTCACTTGGGCTTGGGCAGCATCCCAGGACCAGCCCTCCTTCCATTGTTCCATGTAATTTAATCAGAGTGGCCTCTGGAACCCACAAACCTCTTGTGTAGCAGAAACCCCCACCCTACAGCCGGTATACTTCAGTTTGTTAGTTGCCCAGGTAATAGTTCCTGTTTTAGATTTGATTGTTGCTGTCTCTTAGATATGACTGGTCACCCTGATGCACATTGTGTAAACCAGTCCCCAACCTGCAAGCCATTCTGCCTCTGTGCTTCCTGCTTGCTCGTCTCATGCAAGACCTAAAGCACCAGAGATCAGGGCCTGATGTTCTAAGGTATTTTGGGAATAATCGCCATCAGGGCCCACTGTTGTAAATAAATCTACCTCCAAATTCCGGGTGTTTTGCTTGCCATTGCAGTTGGAAGTCCCTAACTCGGATGACACAGCGCTCTGTTTAATCATTCTTGTCAGTCTTGCCCAGAGACTCAGTGAGAGGCACCTGGGTGGGGTGCGCCTCCCGAGAAACTTGAAAGCCTGATTTTAGCCAAGTGCTTTTGCTTTCCCTGTCACCCCACCACTACTTTTATGTTTGTGCCACATTTGTTGTTTCTGCTGGCATGGATCTGCTCTGAGCATGTTTTCCTGTCATCCTCAATCAACGTAGTTGCTTTTCTGTCAACGTTGGATATATGCTTGCAGTTCTTTGCTCACTGTGCACAAGAGCCTGGAATCTCTCTGTTGGATCCAGTCTATGGTAGCATCACCTCCCAACATCACATTTTACTTTAACCTCAGTGGACAGATCCATGGAAAAGAATCAGGCCTTCATGATCCAATTATCTCCCCCACCGTGAGCCCTTGAGGCTTTTGGGGGGACGTCTGGTTACAAGCCATAGCACCGTTGGAGTGGAGGCATAGGGACTCAGTTGGCAGATGGAGAAAGCAAGGAGACCATTGAGCTCTAAGCTGGATGTAGTTGATTGTGTGTGTGTGTGTGTGTGTGTGTGTGTATGTGTGTGTGTTTGTGTGTGTGTCAGTCTGTTGGACTTAATATTAGCACTTTCAGATCAAGCCCACTTTGAAAGCCACATGAGACCAGAAGGACTCCTCATCAGTGAGGGTGGGACCACTGTGTCCTACCTGGCCTGAGATATCTGCTGCTTAAACTTCTCAGGGGACAATGGCTAGTCTACCCCTTCTCTTTATCTGCCTCCTGTGGTCATCTGCCTTCCTGTCACTGTGCTAGGGTGGCCCCAGAAGCACTGAGGTATAGTCGTTCTTTGACTTTTGATTCCCAAAATAGCTGTCTTAAAGTAACTGCTTCTCTAATGGCTCCTGATCACCACTCTGAAATATGGTGGCACTGCAGTGGATTTTTTTCTGCAGCTCTAGCCTGCCACATGGAGGGAGCCACTTTCAGAGTAAAATTCCACACTGTATTTGTAGTTGCCGGTACCTGTGGGCTTTTCTTTGGGCTTTCTCCGTTGGTAGATACACTCCTTTTTTAATGAATGAGCTGTGGCCCTGTGATTAGTTTGTTAAATGAGTTGGTCACTAAGTGAGGAATTATGTATACAGCAGTACATACATTACAATATTCAGAACAAATGGTCAAAAAAACCCTCCAACTTGATGACTTTGTTTTTATTTGCAAAACTTTTACATGTAGTGTAACAGAACATAAAACTAATTGTACTGTGCAGTATAATTGGCAAAAATCACACTACTGTATAAACAAGGTATAGTATACAAAAAAGATATTGCAACTATCAACAAGATGTACAAAATTGTACATCCCCCCCAAAGAAAGGACGGGTCATAAATCTGAGCATTGGCTATGGATCATTAATCACGTGGGTTGTTAAAATAAGAACATCCGTGTTTTGTTTTTCTTTAGGCTGCCAGCCCTTTCCCAGGTACTGGGATCAGCTCTTAACTGAAACCTAGAGACAAAAATGGTGCAGAATTAAAAAAATAGAAAAGCTGGTTGCTGCATAATAATTAAAGATCTACTTCACTGGGATGTAACAATAATTTTAAACTTTATGTCCCTAACAGCATAGCATTATAATATTTAAAGCAAAACAGCAAATCTACTAGGAGCATTGTTATTATTATCTTACTATTTGAGTGCTGCATCTTTAGTGCATTACTCTCAGTAAGTTTTGGAACATGCAAACACAAGTCGGTGGAGTAGAGGCGGTTGAGCAGCACATTTAGCAAGCATTCGAGTAATACCGTATGGGAACAACTGTGGGATACATACCCATTTCAGCACTTACAGAATGTTAATAAAATTGGTAACAGGTTAGATCACAAATATAAATTCTACAGTTTTAAACATTTGATGTCAAACACATTCTTTGGTAACAGTCCAATTGTAAGATAGAAGTAGGTAAAACTAAAAAACCTCTGCGTCATTCAGTGTTCGGAATCAAAGCTCTAGCTATTTTAAGCAGAAGAGGACTGAGCCCTGGGAATTGCTTGATTATGAAACTGTTGGAAGAGACAGAGAATTTAACTTATTTGGGGCTTCTGGAGCTGATACCCAGGGCAGTATCCCAGAGGGCAGACGCTTGGCATCTGTTCTGCCCAGGCTCCAGGCTGGGAACCTAGATGGCAGTGGATGAGTAGCTGGGACCCTGTGGTGGCACTGGAAACTAGGTTAAAGAACAGACTACCGGGCTGTAATCCAGATGTTTCAGTGCATTCAGGCTGCTGTAATAAAGATCATTAGACTGGAGAGTTGGTAAGCAACAGAAAGTTACTTCTCACAGTCCTGGAGGCAGTGTTTTCCAGCATCCAAGAGACAGTAGACAGTGTCTGTTGATGGCTTCACCCTTCTAGTCTGCGCCTTCTGTCAGGGTCCTCATGGGATGGAGGGGGTGAATAGACTCCTACAGTCCTCTTTCCTTAGTTCTGTCCTCATCCCCCAATCATCTTGCAGAAGTCCCGAGTCTCAATATAAGAATTCTGGGAGTGAGGCGTGGACACTCCATGGCACCAATGATTGGGAAGCAGTGATCAGATATGAGAACTCTGAGTTCATGTGACCATCATTGAAGCTAACTCTCGGGGGTGAGGGGTGGGTAGAGAAGAAAGGAGATACATGAATGCTGCTGAAGAGGCAAACGAACACACCATAACTGCATGTCCTTGCTTGGTAGCAGAAAGATGCTGTTTAATTCTGTCATACCTTTTAGGTTGCATGAAGGGGCATATGTGATGGAACAACCTCAGTCACCTTCAGAACTGTAGCTGCAAGAGAGCCCAGTAAAGGAGATGCTTGACATTCCAGGCTCTGAAATATTTCTTCAGTATATAGAGAGGTTTAGCATGGATAATAAATGCTAATTTAGCAACTCTATTCCCATTCATAGGTCAAAGAAAACTTCCTAATATAAAAATTTAGCTGGGTATGGTGACACATACCTCTGATTCCAGAACTTGGAAGGCTGAGGAAGGAGGATTGCTAAATACAAAGCCATCCTGGGCTACATAGTGAGTTCTAGGCTATCCTGAACTATATAATGAGACCAAATGTCTCAGAAAAAAAGAAAAAGAAATTAAAAATTGACCATTAGAGCACTAAATGTTGAAACTAGTGAAGTGCAACTTAACACTCAGAAATTGATAACAAATGTTTATTTTAGAAAAAAAAGGTCAATACCAGTGAGCTAAGATTACAACTTCAAAAATTTAGGAATTTTCATATCATACCTGTAGTAGTTGATCGATTGTTTCAACTTGAGAGATTTAGAATCATAGCTAAATTGGCTCAGCAATTCTACACGCTACGGTGTAGGGGACCCACCTAGGGTGGTGCATCACTTAAAGGATGTAAAAGGGAAATGAGGAAGGACAGAGGTTTTCATTCTTCGAAGGAGCTCCAGTCTTCACCACCAGCTTGGACGTCATCTCCTGGATTCTAGTGACTCTTCAGCTTCGACCTTGGATGCTTCAGCCTTCTGGAGTAGACCCATCAGCCTCCTGATATGGATTTGCATGAACACTGAAGTGCGCTTCAGACCTTAGACTGAGTCTTTCAGTCCCCAGTGTGCAGACCCCTCTACACGCTTCCTCTTCTGACTCTGTGGCTGACCATTGTAAGCCAATCTTGTAATTTCTTATACATTTGTACATCTTGTATTATATCTGTTCCTCTCATAAAACCCTGACTGATACAATATCCAAAGAAAAATAGCAGTTTAGAAATACTAAGAGCACCATTACTTATATAGGAAATAAAGATAAAATAAAAACAAGTAGTCTCAGTTCCTGGGTGGCTGTAAACAGGAGAATCACTCTGAGTCTGATCTAGTAGTGAGACCTGAACACCCTTCCCTTAAATACAAAAAAGAAAGAAAGAAAAGCAAAAGTGAGAATTCATTTATAGAAAAAAACGCAATAAAAAACTTTAGAAAATTATCCCATAGAAAAGGAGAAAACATATAAATAATCAGGATGAAGAGGAAAATAGAAATACAGGTGCTGAGCCAGGCCTGGAGGTGCAGCTTGTAGTGTCAGCATTCTGGGAGGCAGAGGCAGGAGGATCAGAACTTTGATCCCAGCCCGAGTAACTTAGCAAGACCTATTTCAACAAAACAAAGCGAAACCAAAGGGCTAGAGAGTGTATCTCAGTGTGAAGGCCCTGGGTTCAATCCTTGGTACCACAAACAAATAACAAAACAAAAACAACAGCAAAAACTGCTCAAAACTAAAGAAAACTATAGGCTGTGATGATATCATTGTAAAGAAAATTATGGATAGCTTTTACCAATACATTTGAAGGCATAGATTAATTTATCACATCTTTAGAAAATATAACTCACTTATATTGATTCAAAAATAAATATAAAAATGAATACTCTTACAACCTTAAGTAAATTAGGTCAGTTTTTAGTGCCATACTTTAAAGGAAACACCAAAATTCAGAGGTTTTATAGGCAGCTTCGACTTTTACAGAACAGATAACTCTGACCCCAAGCAGACTTTTTCAGGGAACTTATTTCAAGAGCTGAGTATTTATTTATTTATTTATTCAATTTTATTTATTTATTTTTTTTTGTGGTGGAACCAGGGATTGAACTCAGGCTCTTGGGCTTGCCAAGGAAGCACTTATTCCACTAAGCCATCTCCCCGGCCCCCACGAGAGAGCTGAGTATTTAATAGAGCTCCCTCTATTTTTAAAAATGCTGGCAACTTTTAAACCACTTTTGTCGGTGCAGGTTAGACACAGTATGTCTGTGGGCTGGGCTCGGCCCACGGTCTGCCAATCCGGAACCCCTGATCTAAGCTTCGCAAAGGAGCGCAGGTTCTATCCACAGAGCAGTCAAACCCAGAAACTCAGGTCAGCATTAGCCCAGCTGGCGGGTGGGACCCTGGGGCTGACGGCTTTCCTGGAGGTGCATGGTTGGCTGTGGTGACCCTCATCGGGCTGACCGTGCACACAGCTTGCTGCAGCTGGGGTACCCCCTGGACTCTTGCACCTTTCCAATAGGTAATATTCTCTTCTTTTTTTTTTAAAAAATATTTATTTTCCAGCTATACTGAAGTATAATTGACAATTATAATTATGCATATTTAAGGCATCCAACATGATTTGATAAATATACACATGTAAAATGATCACAATCAAGCTAATTACCACATTGGATTCCACATAAAATTAATACCTACAGTATGCATATTTATGGGGTACCACATGTGGTTTTGATACATTATTGTGCAATGTTCGAATCAGGAAAGACATGACTATCTCCTTTAGCAATTATTATTACTTCTTTATGGTGAAAATAGTCAAAATTCTTTTATTCTAGGTTGAAAAAAAATGAACAGTACACTACATCATCTGTGCCGTAACAGTTCCCTGGGTCAGCTATCCCAGGCCCTCCCCGTCCCCTGCTCCCCCCAGCCTATTTTAGATTCCATGTGAGTGAATTCACGGAGGTAGCTGTCTTTCTATGTCTACTTATTTCACTAAAATGATGCCCTCTGGTCCCATCCATATTGTTGTAAATGATATGATTTCATTCTTTTTTATGGGTGGACAGCATTCCACTGCGCAAAGGCGCTGCGTGTTCTTCATCTGTTTATCAGCTGGTGGACACTGGGCCCGTTTCCCTTGCTTGGCTATTGAGAACAGTGCTGCAGTGAACGTGAGGATGCAGATTCCTTTTCAATATCGTGTTTTCTTTGCACATATACTCAGCAGGGGATTTCTGGGTCATATGGGATTATGTCTTGTATCTGGAAGTCCCGTCAAACCATTACGTACTCATAGGTGGGATTTTGGGGGAAGTGACTAGATAATGGGTGTGCAGTAAGTGGATTTGTCCCTTAATTGGGTTAAAGTACTTCTGGGTATGGATGGATGGGTTTACTGCAGATCCACCCTGGGGGTGAGTGGCACTGACCAATAGGCTTACAGCCTGGATGGAACAAAAAAGGGAGCAAAAGAAGTCTCCTGCTTGCTGCCTCCTGTCTACCCTGCCGTGGACTCTTTCTCCTGCCTCACCTTTCTGCCGTGCCGCCCTGCCTTGGGACTAGCTGTCTATGGATTGAAACCTTTACAAACTGAGCTAAGAAAAACCTTTTCTCCTTTAACTTCTGGGTGTGTCAGTCAGGATTTTACTGAAGAAACAGATATAACAAGATGTACAAATATAGAAGAAACTACAAGATCACCATACACAGAGTTGGATGAGGAAGAGCGCAGAGACGTCTGCATGTTGGAGACTGAAGGTTTCAGTCCGAGACGTGGAGCTCATTGCAGCGTCCCGTGCAGGTCTGCTTCAGGAGGTCGGTGCATATGCAAGGAAAGGCTGACGAGTTTACGGCAGAAGCGCAGCAGTCTGACTGCTTGATGTTTAAGCCACATGTGCAGACTGGAGCTCCTCGGAAGGACAGAGGCCGTGTGTCCATCCTCATTTCTCCTTTGTACCCCCCAGGCAGTGAGCTGCCCTTCGGTGGGTCTCCACACTCTAAGACGTAGAATTGCTGGGTTGGTTTGGTTAAGCTTCTCTCAAGTAGACTTCTCACGCTGACAGAATCAGTCAGCTGTTACATGGCCAGGAGGATTTTGTCCCAGCAACAAGAAAAGTATCTAACACAAGTGGTTATTCTGTCTTTAATTTTTCAGGAGAACGTACTGTTTTGTACAATGGCTGCACTAGTTTGTATTCCTGCCAGCTCTGCAAATGTTCTCTTTTCTCCACATCTTCACCAGCACTTGTCATTTATCTTTTCAACAGTAGCCATTCTAAGTGAAGGGAGGTGCCATTTGTATGTCTTCTTTTGAAAAATGTCTCCTTAGATCTATTGTCTACTTTTAAGTTGGATTACTTGAGGTTTTCGCTATTACGATGGCACGGAATTCATTCCATGATTATGGTTGCAGTGTGACCAGAATCATACAAAATATTAGGTTGATGAACTGAATACTGGTATAGCTGAATTTTTTACATGTTCTAGTTATTAACTCTTTCTCAAACATAGTTTGCAAACATCTCTCATTTTCTAGGTTGTCTCTTCACTGTTTTTTCTTTTGCGCTATAGCTTTTTTTAGTTTAATAAAATCTCATAAGCCTATTTTACTTTCATTTCCCGTGCTTTTCAGTGCAGCTTTCTGAATGCATCCCTTCTGTGTTTAATCTGATCCAATAATAAGCAATAATTTTTTACTCCTTCTAGATGCTCCGATTTAGGAGAAAAGCATTGTGATATGTAGGCCCCATTTAGGGCCGAGACTCGTCCACAGCCTCCAGGTCGTGTGTTAGTTTTTATTAGGCGAGGTAACAGAGCGCAGTGATTCATAGCATTATGATTTATTTCCAAATTGTCTCCCCCAAAGCCTCATGCAGTCACGGGGCGTGCTTCTAGAGTTTATGATTAATTTATGCCCCAGTGCCTGGATTATAGGTGTGAGTGCTGCCCTGGCCCTGAGTGGATAGCCTGAGTGCAAAATCAGGAGGGGAGAGAGGCTTGCTCTCTGCCACTGTTCCTCCCTTTTTGTTCTTGCTGTTTTGCACCATCATGAACTGTCCCCTCTGCCATGTGCCACTCTGTCTTGGAGCCAGCTGACTATGGGCTGAAGCCTCCATGAACTGGAGCTAAATAAACCTTTCCTTCCTTAATTGTGGGTGTCAGGTATTTTGTCCCAGCAATGAGAGCAAAGTAACTGAGACACACCGTCTGTGCTGTGGAGCCACAGTGCCCCAGTTCGAATCTTGCTTCTGCCACTTCATGGCTCTGTCATACCTTCTTTTTCTCAGTGGCACAGTGGGAATAAGACAGACAATCCCTGTTCTACGGGCATTCATATTCCACTTGTGGTAAACAGAGAATTGTACAAAACAGACCCAGCATACCTTCGATAGCAGATCCCATTTCCCCACCCTTGAGTCTGGGCGTGGCCAGGGGGCTGATGTGTTGGTGCTGCAGCTCGGAGTCCGGGCCTCTAGGGTGCTTGTGTGTTGCTTTTCTTTTTTTCATCTATTTATTTGGTACGGGGTCTTACTACACAGCTCAGACTCATAGTGATCTTCCTGTTTCAGCCTCCCCAGAGCTGGGATTATAGGTATGTGCCATCATGCCTGGGCTCAGGGGCGGGGCCAGCATGGCATGCAGGACCAGGGATAGAACCCTGGTCCCTGCACTTGCCAAGCAGGCACTCAGTCCCCTGAGCTGTCTCACTGGCCTGCTTCTGTGTTTCTTGTGTTGCTTTGCACCTTGGCTGTTGCCACTCAGTTCAGCCTAAGGTGACTCAATCCCTTGGTGCCTGCCGATGGGCGAGTGAGCTCGCTAAGCCCAGCAGAGTGGCTCAGCCAACCCGAGCCCTGTCAGCCAGCTCCTCAGCTGACTGGCAGAGGGCTGAGAACTAACAAATGGCTGTTGTTTCGGGCCATTGAGTGCTGGGTGAGCCACACAAGCAGCTGATAATTATCAAGGTCGCTGTGTGCACACCCATGTAGTCCTTGAGACAGTCTGGAGGTCAGGACAAGGCATATTTATTTAATGGAAATTTCATGAACGGAGATTGGACATAGTGCAATGAAAATATGAATAAAACCTTAGTGTGCAAAATTCGAAATAAAGCAAATTTCTCTATATAGTCCCTCCCCCACGAAAGTCTCTGAAGAGTCACAGAAGTCAGGGTTACAGGACTGGTTGTACTCAGGTTGACTGGTGGAGGTCATCAAAAACTGTGTGTACTTGACCGCTGTGTTTGACCAAAAAATGACCCGGATTACTTTCAGTCATTGCGTTTGCGGAATGTGGCGTCCTTGCTGAGTCCTTCACACAAAAAGCGGCGGCGCCCCGCTCATCCACTCGCAGAAGAGGCACGGGAGGGGTGGCTCGGCGGGCTCGCACGGGTGGTAGCGGGGCCGGAAGTGGCCCCGCCATCTGCCGCGGCGCGAAGAGCGTCCGGGCGCGAAGGCCCGGATGCTTTTCTTCAGCCCAGCACACTTCTCAGGAAGATAAAATTGCAGCCCAGGGTTCAGGTCGTCTTCTTCAGGCTGAGCGGAGCAGCCTGGGTACAGGGAGTCCTCCCGCTCTCGGTACTGATTCTTGACTTGATAGTGTTGGGAGAACTTGATTTGTGTATTCCCGAGCGCCTTGATATTCCCAACTCAGCACATCTAGGATGCCGCTATTCTCTGATCTCTGTGTTTATGCCCGGTGTTTCCTACTTTATATCTGTTTTCTTTGCTGTTTTGGATTACATTTTTCTTGTCTTTTTTACTACCTAGCGCTGTCTTCCTCAGCTCTTCCAGGGATGGTGAACCTTTTAGAGCTTCCAGCCACCCAACCGCCCACTGTGGCATGTGCACCAGAAGGGGCAGCACCCCGCCTGTGAGCTCTTGCTACTGCGGCTCCCCGTCCTGCTCAGACTTACACAGGGCTCTGCGGTCAATTCCTGGCTGCTTGTCTCCCTCTAGTGGCCGCCGCATTTACCGCTTCCCCTAGTGACAGGTTTCACCCTAGGCAGGCTGGAAGCCGTTACAGGCCCAACATGTCAACGCCTGTGTTCAAAGGACTGCATTTCGTCTCTGAATGATTCCAGCTTCCTTTGTTATATTAAGTTATGTGTTTGAAGGTTGTGTTGACGCTTCAGTAAACTATTTGAGACAAATTAAGGAAACTTATTGTTGAGGTCCCTGGGAAAGATCTCCTCTTAACATGTCGATGTCCAGCTGAGCCTTATTCTAAGAGATACCTTCCCTCTCAGTATTAATGAGAAACCAGCGAGTAACTCATCAACAAACATTGACTGAGAGCCTAGCGGGCAGCAGCTACACTTTTATATGCTAGGACCTAGATAGGTAGAAGAAATAGCCCTCACACCACCTAAAACTGTGCTATTGTCAGCTTTGACAACCCCACAGCCCTACTTACCTGCCTTTGGGAAGAGGAAGAGCCTCGTTGCCTGTCTGCCTTTGTCTGTCTCTCTGTCTGCCTTTGTCTGTCTCTCTGTCTGTCTCTGTCTGTCTCTGTCTCTCTGTCTCTCCCTGTTGTTTGGTTTTTGTAAGACAGGCTTCTGCTCACTGTGTAGCCCCGGCTGGCTGGCCTGGAACTTGCAGTGATCTTCCTGCCTCGGCTTCCCAAGAGCTGGGCTTACAGGCATGCACACCATGCCTGGCTTCTGTTGCCCCTGCTAGCCCCAAAGAGTCCCACTGCTTTCTAAAGCCCTGACTTTGCTAACTGTCGTATGATCACAGAGTTCATAGGCAGTGTGTTCACTAGCGTGAGGTTTATGGTAACCAGATTTACCATAATGAATGAACAATGAGAAAATTCAGTTTTGGACAGCAATATAAAAAAAAAATGTGTCACTGTTTTGAGGTTAAAGGTTGTGTGAATCATTGGAGGTTAAGTAGAATTGAACCTGGGCAGTTCATGGCCAGGACCTGGCTTTACGGCCTGGCTCGAGAGGCCCTGCTTCACTCAGCTCAGATCTTACATCTGGTATTTTTCAGACTGGCCCTTGCCTTGGTATCCTCAAGGCCTTTGTGTGAATAGTAACTTTTAAGCTTCTGCAATGTTCCTTGCCAGTGAATTTTGGAACAGGCAGCTTCTGACTTCAACTAGAATTGCAGCCAAGGCTGAGCCAAGGCTGTACAGTGTGTAGTTATCTGTTTTCACACAGATCATACAGGGCCACTGCTGACAGGTGGTGAACAAATCAGAGCATCTGGAGAAATCTACCTAGGGAGCAAGGCCCAGGTGAAAGTCACTGCAGCATGGGGCTGAGCATTAGGTGCTGTCTGCTCCCACCCTAGGTCCCGGGCTTCTGGGGAGAATGACCAAAATGCCAGTGGCCTGGCCTCCCTGCTGATGCACATCCTCCAGGCATCTGATGACCCTGTGGGACCGGAAGTGTCCTCAGCTGATGCTGGTGGGAGGCCACTTCCTACTGCCCAGCACTGAGTACTTACGCAGAACTCTGTGAGGCTGCTCTGGCCTTTCCTCCCTTTCCTTCCTCCTTCAGGCCCCTCCTGAGGCTAATAGAGTGGGCAGGGGAGAGCGGTGCTGGGCCTGATCATCTGAGCGATACAGTTCCCTTAGGCTACATAGTGCATATGGTGGAAGTTCTCACTCACGCGTCGGCCTTGGCTGGTTCTGGAGGGGTTTGGAGGGATCCCAAGAGCAGGGCTGAAGGTCTCACAAGCTGGGCTTGGGCTGGGTCTGGAGGGGTCCAGTGGCCGCAGGGGAGTGTGGAAACTCTCCCACACACTCGCCAGGCCTGGGCTTGGGCTGGCTCTCCTACATAGTGGATGATTTGGCTCAATTACTAACATTTTAAGCTCTGTAATTGTTCTAGTTGCTATAAGGCAGTGTTGTAAACAGGAACCCCCACTTTGTAAAGGAAAACCAAACATCCTTCTGACAGTGACTGGGAAATCTGCTGTCCTTGAGGGCTAGTAGCGGGCTAGTAGCTGCCTGTCAGGGTGCTCAGAGGGATGTCAGGGTTGGGAGGGCAGTAGGCCAACTGCAGAGCCAGCAGTGCAAGGAAAAGGTGAGGGTCTAGAGCCACAGGACTGAGGAAGGGAGCTCTGCAGTGGCAATTCTTGGGGTGATGACGGTGTCCCCTGGAGTCCTGTTAGAAATGCGCATTCTGGGCCCTCACTTCAGAACAACATGGGTAGAACTTGGGGTGGGGTGAAATCCCAGGGGCTGCAGAGGATCCAAATTTGATAGCTCCTGATCCAGAGGAAAGTGGAACGTGGTGGTTCATGAGAGCATGTTCTGTTAAAAAGACAGTAATAACAAACGTTCTTTAAAAATTGTGCAAGGCGTGATAAAACATATTTTAAAAATTTATTGTAGTAGAAGACGTATTGCCAGGAACACCCCTCAAAGTTCTCCGCCTCACTTCCAACACGCTTACTCCCATTGTTCAGGCCACTTTCTGAAGCAGCCCCGAGCACCTCTCTTGGGAGTGTCAGTCTACTGTCATGGCCACCTTGATGTCCCCAGTTGGTTACAGACGCTTCCCTTCTGTGGTCCTTGTGATTTTGGGGGAGAGCCAAAGTCAGAGAGTGAGGTGGCTGAGGATGCAGTGATGTCTTCAGGAGCCTGCTTGCCTGGGGTGGCACTCGGCAGCAGTGTGCACTGCGTGCCTCCCACACACACCTGGGAAGAGGACTTCGAGACCCACTTCAGAAGGTGGCAGGAGGGATGGCATGGCGTGTTGGCGTGAGGCGGCACACTGAGGAGGGTTGCGAGAATATGTCTTTTACTGTAATATATATATATGTATATATATATATATTTATTTATTTATTTATATATATGTATTTTTTTCCCCGCTTGGAGTTGTGTTTATTAAATGAAGACATCAATGACTTCTAGGTGCACAGGATAAAAATACAGATTTGGTAGAGTTAGTTAACTTAGAAATACTATAGTACCAACAAAACTGAACAAAGATATAAACTTATAATTACTTGTACTATATGAAGATGATCAGGCTAATGCACTGATAAATCAGGCTTTTTACGGATAAAACATCATAAAAGCACGCCATTAAATTGTCCCAGGCAATAAATCTATCTATCTTTTTTTTCTTTGTATTTTAGGGAAGGGTCCACAGGGTGTTCAGGGTCTCACTACTAGATCAGACTCAGTGATCTGCCTGTTTACAGCCTCCCAAGAGCTGGGATTACAGGCGCACACCACCACACCCAGTCTCAGTTGCCTTCTCAGTACACCCCGGGGGCAGGACTGGCACAGTGTAATATATTTTTAAAAATTAAAAGCTCATATTTTTAATCACTCTGGTATTTTTTGTTGTTGTTGTTGTTTTTTGGGTTTTTTTTTGCAGAACCAGGGTTTGAACTCAGACCCTTGCGCTTGCCAGGGAAGCGCTTATTCCACTGAACCATCTCCCCGGCCAACTCCGGTATGTTTTTGATAGTAAATACACAGCTGAAATATTTATAAAGTATACCACACATCTTGCTTTTTCCCTCCTGGCTCAAGTGTGTGGGACACTATGATATAACCACTATGAATGGGTACTGAAGCGGGGGAAGAAGAGAAATTTTTTTTGTCTCTGTATCATCTACAGTAGAGTTTAGTATTCATGATATGTTGTCTTTTTGCCATTATTATGAAAGCAATTATCAAATATTTGCATATAGTTTTTTCATGTAATTGTCATTGCAAACAAAAAAAATGAAAATTTGAGTAGAAATTTATTTTATTGTTTGCCGTGCACTGAGTTAAATTTACTTTTAACTTTCCATTTCCCTTCTGTGTTCGTGGTGGAGTGTTAATAGCATGTCTGAACTAATTGCGGTCTTGATGGCCTGTTTCTATTCCCTGTCATTTTTGGCAGTAAAACTCTTGCGTTTGGCATCCTTTCACACTGCCACAACCACGCTAAGTTAGCTGAGAAGAATCTCAGAATAACTAGGCAGAAGAACTCCAAAAATATCATCAAGGATCGCGCAGGAGACGAAGCATGCAGCTTCGCTTATGTGTCCGTTCCGGGGAAAGCGTGTTCTGATGACGCCCCCCCCCACCATGGTACTGCTGGTGGCGGCTGCCTTCGCTGTGCATTAATGTACCAGGAAAGGCCTCTGGGGGCTGCAAATGACATGACAGGACCCCTCCTTGACCTGAGTTTTATCAAAGACAGAAAGCATTACTACTCATAGGTGAAAAGACCAGGAGGAATTACTTCAGGCCTGGCTGGCTCCAAGGGCTCAAAGCATGTCACACGAGGCAGTTTCGGACATGGCTCCCGATGACGTTTGCCTCCTGCTGCTCACATCTGCGTGACTTTCTTCCCTTGGGCATAGTTGGACCTAGACATTTGCTTTTGACAGAATACAGCAACAATGAAGGAATAGCATTCTAAGCTTAGGTTGCAGATGGGCCTTGCTTGCCTGTGCTCACGTCTCTCAGGAACCCTCCTCTGGGATCAAGCTGTGGGGTTGGGAGTGGCCCTGTGGGGAGGCCCCGGTGACACAGGACTCTGGCCAAAGTAAGACTCCACCTGGCCTGACAGTGGACATGTGAGCAAGCCCAGTGGGATCCTCTGGAGCTCTGTGGCTACGGCTTGGAGATGCTGTGGTCCTCATCCCCTGGCCTGCAGCCGTGTGAGAGGCCCTGTGTGTCCCTGACCCAGGCATGCATTACTCTAAGCTTGTTTGGGGGCAGTTCTTTACATGGCACCAGCTATCAAGGACTGATGTCACCCTCACAGATATTCCTCTACCCACTCAGTGCCTTCCTCTATGCCCTTGTTGCCTGACAGGCTCTCCTCAGGAGGGACAGAGAGGCAGGCAATGACTCGAGGCCCAAGGCCCAGCTCCCTCAGCATCATGATGCTGTCATTGGGAAGACATGAAGAAAAGTTCCTGGCATTGAGTCTTGTGAAGTGGACTTGAGTCTCCTGCTGGAACATTAGCTTTAGTATTTCTTGTGTGACTCCCTCTGGTGGTTTGGGAATCTGTGAGAAACTGTATCTGGAGAATTCAAGGGCAGCCCTGAAGGCTCCTCACTATAGCCTTGTTAAGTTCCATCTTGAGCCAAAAATCAGTGTGGCCAAAAACCAGGAGAGGGTACATAGTGCCCTCTCCTCACAGCCGAGAGAGAGTCCCCACTGTCCACCTCCCAGCACAGCCCCGATGACCTGAAGATCGCAACCAGGCCCCGTGTCTTCAAGGGTCAGCCACTCCCATTAGTGATGTTCTGGGGCCAAGTGTTTAGTGTGCAGGAGTGCGTGTGTGTGTGTGTGTGTGTGTGTGTGTCTCATGTGATGTCAGTGGAGCTCTGCTGGAATCCAGGCTGTGGGGCAGGGATGGAACAGCTGCCTTAGATGAGGGAGTGTGTGTGTGGGGGGGCAAAGGTCTTGAGAGAGTGCCATCATCCATTTATTTTTATTATTATTTAATGACTACGAGTAGTGATTATGTCTTGGTTATTTTTCTCTTGTTGCTGAAACAAAATACCTGACACTCAAAACTAGGGAAGGAAAGGTTTATGTAGCTCACAGTTTGTGGAGGTTTCAGTCCACACTCAGCTGGCTCCAAGGCAGAGTGGTACGTGGCAG
Organism: Octodon degus; assembly: GCF_000260255.1. Classification (NCBI taxonomy): domain Eukaryota; kingdom Metazoa; phylum Chordata; class Mammalia; order Rodentia; family Octodontidae; genus Octodon; species Octodon degus. The sequence continues at coordinate 2,942,975 of NW_004524644.1, read as the reverse complement.
AGCGCAGCAGTTCATGGTGGCAGAAAACAGCAAAACAAAAGCAAAAAAGGGAGAGTAGTGGCAGAGAGCAAGCCTGTTTCCCTCTCTTCTGTTGCATTCAGGCTGTCTGCCCCAGGGCGGGGGTAGCGCTCACACCCATAATGCCAGCACTGGATCGAGAATTAATCAGAGACTCTAGAAGCTGCGCCATGACTACATGAGACTTTGGGGTGGGGGCATCTAGACACAAACCACAACACATCAGGCAGCTACTAAAGCATTCATAGTTTTGATTTTTATTTTCTTTCTTCATGATCAAGTTTATTTTTATTGGCCTCCCAGGCCTGGCAGTTGGGACCACATTGGCATGGAGGGCTGACTGGTCTACAGCAGAGCTCCCTTCCATGGTGCTCGAAGCTGGATGTTTCCTGGCTGGCCTTTCTCTGGCCCACCTCCGCTGGGAGTGGCAGAATGTCATAGGGCTGTAGATTTGGAGAACCGGGCAGAGTCCTGGCTTGGGTATTTATGAACCGTGCTGCCTTGGCCTCTCTGCACCACAGACTCTTATTACATAAAATGGGAACCTTAGGGTCTGCATTGTAAAGGTTTCATAATGATTAAATAGCACAAAACTCAGGCTATTATATGTACAATTATATGTAGACATATTTTTATTTTCCTAGATTATCAATATAAATGTTTTAGTGTCCTTCTGTAAATGTAGAAACCAAATCCCAACACGGCACTTCAGATAGTGATGGGGTGAGTCAGCTCACCCTCTCTGACCTCTTCTACTCACGCAGCTTAATGTGAAATTGATCTCTTTTGGGGGGGCTGGAGAGGGGTGGGTGCAGCCTCACCACACTGTTGACTCACTCGGATCTGATAATAACAAAATCTTTCCCTGTTCTTCAGTACAGGAGCTGCTGATAGACCTCTGCTCCTATCACGCACTTGTCCTACTGCATTTGGTACCTAAATGCTTGGCTTCCCACTCATGCCTGCGGCTCTGTTTTGCTTTCGCAGACACGGTTATTTTCTCTGCCTGGTCTTTCTGAATCTTTTCATTTATCCAACAGATCGGCTGGATGCGCACTAGGTTGAGGAATGTGCCCGCAAGCTGAGCAGGCCCTGCATCCCTGGGTCATGCAGGACGCTGGAGGAGCCCAGCCCAGGGACTGACCTAGGGACCAGAAGAGACCTGTTTGGCTGCCATTGGCTGATCCAGCAATCTGTACTCTCTATTTAACAAGCGCAGGGTGATTTTGATTGTTTCCAGTGTTCAACCTGTGCAGCCTTGCGTTCTCCACTAGCAGGCCGTAAAGCCTTTCTGAGTGCTGTGTTGAAACTCATAGCTTGTATCTGATCTACATTGTTGTAAGTAGAAAGAAATGGAAGTCATTTCTGTGTCATCTGTGTCATCTGTGTCTCTTAGTTGAGCAGAAGTCCAAGGCAGGCATTTTTATTACTTGTGAATGATACTTTTGCTGACGGTATTGGCTTCTTGCACACCACAGTTCCAACAATTGCTGACTAAGAAAAGCTCTTAACGGTAGGAAGTCCCCAACTTCTGAACAAGTTCTGCTCTGGGAGGATGGTCATGAAGTGGATTCACTCATAAGCGGGCAAAGTGAGTCTTATGCAGTGTACCTGTGAGAGTTCACGACTTGGATGCTCGTAAGTCAGGGATTTACTGTACTATATTCTAAGAAATGCTGCATACATGAAGACATATGCGTGACTTTACAGAAGTGGAGAGCATATTTATAATTATTTGATACAGTTTTGTGTGATTTGATTTTGATTTTCTTTCCCTTAGTAGATTGATTACATCCGTTGCTCTCAACTCTCCTATTCAAAGAAGCCCGCTTTCCTTCCCAAGGTGTCTGTGTTAGCGACCTACTATGTGCCCATCCATCACTTAGGTATCACACAGTAATGAGCACATACTTGTAGGAGTGACATTCAAAATATATAGCATCCGGGATATGTGGCGATAGCCAGTTAGGCTGAACACTGCTGACACATCCGCTGTGAGCTTACCAGTGTAGATGGGTTGAAAGCCAGCCCTGTACACATACAGACACACACATACAAATACTCTGTAGAGGAGTCTTTTTTTTTCTTTCAAAATGCAACAATATGAAATCCCAGCCATTTCCCTTCCAGGTATCCTCCTGAGAGTTAAAGACACCATACTACAGTGACACACACATACCTGTGTTTATAGCAGCACAATTCACAATAGCTGGATCTTGGAGGCAGGGTATGTGTCTGTCCTCATGGACAGATGAAGAAAATAGGGCACTTGCATACAAAGGAATGGCACTCCTCCATAAAGAAAACCTTCAAGTCATCTGTAAGAAAAGCCTTGAGACCATACTGTTAAGTAGAATAAATTGGACCCATAAGCTTAAATCGCACATAGTTCCTTGTATTTAAGAAACCCAAAAATATAAATAAAGAGCAAAATAAAAGATAGAGCATAGGAAACAGGGAGACAGAGCATTCCCAAATGGGAAGAAATTAAGAGATGGGGGAGGAGAGGGACGGGATGTCAAAGGAATCGAGAGGACTTGGTGCTATGTGGATGCGCCGACCCTGGGCAATGCCATGTAAAGCTTATGTACTGCCAACATGGACTAATAAAAAGTAACCACATTGTGACTATTGTTGAGTTATTATTGTGTTTTTGCATGGTTGTGTTATTCTTATTGTATTTTACCCCAAAATACTTCATCCCTTAAATTCCAGCTGGGATAGGCGCTCCTGTGTTTTCTGTAATTGCTGTACACGGCCACGTGGCTGGGTTGCGTGTAGTGATGTGTATTTCACAGCGCCCTCTTAGCACCGCCCTCAATGCCAGGGTCTCTGTTACTGTGAACAGTACCGTAAGCACCGGTATAGTGTCAGTATGCATGCGGCTCGGACTCCGGGCCACTGAGTCCGGGTGTGGAGCAGGAGGACTGACGGACTGACGAGATTCAGACGTCCATGAAAACTGACATGTCCACAAGATTCTGAGAAACCTTCCCCCGGCATCCCAGGCAGCAGGGAGTGAGTGGCTTTCTGATTTCTGCCACCCCAAATAGGTATAAAGTAATCTCATCTCTCCAACTAGTAGTGTACTTGAGGGCCTACTCCTGGGTTAGCTGCCTGAATCTTTTCTCTAGCATGTTGTGCGTCCTTCTAACAAAGCCTTCCCCCTTTCCCCAGCTCCAAGCCCGCATTGTAAGCACTGCACCCGTTGCTTCTCCGATTGTCCCTGAGACCACAAGGTGGCAGGGGCAGCCCAGGAAGGGTGAAAGTAATGACTCTTAGCAAAATTGGCTGAGACTAAGATTGCCTCAGAGTTTTGTTTTGATGTGGACCCTCTAGACCCTGCGCAGGGATTCTGAGTCCTAGGTCCGGCAGTGCAGTGTAAATGAATCCTTAATTAATATCTCTAGGGGTGTTCCGTGCGCAATTGAGTTAGGGGTCCAGAAGTGTAGGTTGCTCAGCGATTGGACAGCCAGGTCGTGACAGTCTCATAAGGACAAGTTCTGCAACCGCCCTGCTCAGCACAGGACAGCAGGAAGGGCCACAGTGGAATCCAAAGCCTGTCCCAGCCCAGGGGACCTTAGCACAGAGGAAGCGCGGCTGCAGTGCGACAAATGGCCACAGGGTGGCAGTGCGGCCCTGCTAGGCTAAGTCGCCCCAGTCTGTAAGAGGCAGATTTAGGCCATGGCCCAGGAGAGTGTGAGGGTGAGGTGGCAGGGGATTCCGGTTTAGTAGAGAGCAGGCCAAGCTTAGGGGGTTCCAGGGATGGCAGAACCCAAATGTACACCCAAATCTGTTGGATGCCAAGCAAAATGTTCTTTAGAATCAATAATTGGAACTTTATGCAGTGTTATGGTTTGGACCAACACCCTACCGCACGGCACGCATCAGAGTAGAACCTCCACAGGGGAGGCTTCAGGGGGATTATGTCACTGGCAGCCTGTGGAAGTGGTGGCTGGGTGATCTGAAGCGGGTATCCAGGGCCGGGACCCTCACCCCATTTCTGTGCTTTCCCCTGCCACAGGCTTAGCCATTGTGTCGGGAACGACATAACTGAGTACTCAGGCACTGACACCCCCTGATGCCATGAGCCAGCCTCCCCTCCCCTCCTCCGAGTTGTTCATCTCAGGCGTTTTGTTGCAGTGACAGGAAGCTGACACATACAGGGGTCCTAGTTGCTTCTGAACATATAATCAGTGCTCGTGTACCTGTTACTGTCTTCCTGATGCTGAACTTTTGTCTTTCCTTCCTCCTGTCCTCAAAGGAGTTGGCAAGACCTAATTAGCCAAGAATGCTTAAGCCCTTTGTCCTTTGCATGTTTACAGGATCAAGACAGAATGATTGGCTGGTGATGACATAGCAGCCGTGGGCTTGCTGCCTCCGCCGTGGAGCCAGGACAATGGTCACACTAGTGTGTGGACCAAATTCAAGTTTTGGAGATAACACGTAATTTTAAAATATACATTTCAACAGCAGGCAGGGTGGTGCACACCAGTAACCTCAGCACTTAGCAGTCTGAGGCAGGAGGGCTGCCGTGAGTTGAAGGCCAGCCTGAACTGCACAACGAGACCCTGTCTCAAAAAATTAAAAAAATGTAAAATGTTTTGTTCCACAAAGCAAAATGAAACATCTACCTTTCATTGTCTTTCACTGGGACGTTAGTTCTGCAGTGAGCTGCAGGCCCTGCCGGGCCCTTTCTTTCCGTCTGCGGCTTTGTTCCTCAGTGCACCTGCCTGCTGTGTGATGGGGCCTGTCTCTGTGGCTGCAGGATGAGGACTGCTTTGGGTCCCACTGTCCCTTTCCCCTGGCTGTGCTTCCCTCCCAGGTGTCGTTGTCCCCTGACACCTGTGATGGCTGCACCAGCCCTTCCACTGTGCTGTGGGATCCAGCATCCAGCCAGCCCTGGGTCTGCAGGGCGAAATTTAACCTGTCAGTGCTTGGACACATGCTCAGGCGTTTCCAGCCCGGGAGCCGAGGGCAGTGGAGCTGGACGTTGCTGAGGGCTCGTGACCAGGTGTGCATGTCGTGTCAGGGAGAGGACAGTACCCAGGTTGGTTCAGGTCCCACCTGCCTGCCCTTTTGTCTTAATTGGAATTGAGGAGAAGCAGGAGGCATGAATCGGCCAAGAGCAAGACAACAGAAGCTGGCCTTGGGGACGCCTGCATTTGCCCAGTCACTCTGCGACAGGTGAGGGTGAGGGTGAGGGCCCAGACCCTTCCACATCCACGGGCGACCTGGGCAGGCAGAGCCCCAGCTGCTGCTCATGTCCAGCCCATTGCTCCTTCCCCGAAGGCCTCAGTGTCCTCTGTCCATCCTCGCTCTCCACAGGCAGGTAAGTGGAGCCACTCTGTCTCACTTACGGAGGAGGACACCATGGCTTGGAAAGGCTGGCTCATGCTAGGACGCGCGGCCGTGGGGCTGGGGCTCCGACTCCCAGCTGATTTCTGAAGTCATGCACACCGGATCTCCAGGAGCTTCTCAGGCTGCCCGCTTCCTGCCCAGCACCTGGGCCAGACGTTGAAGACCTGGATGGAAAGGGTTGCGTTTGTTGGCCTTGGATCTCAGGGTTGATCCCAGTGCTCAGTGCAATAGATCAAGTGTTTGGATGAATGTGTATATGGATGAAAAAAAAGCGTCCCCCATTGAGCTGTGTTCCTGACCTTGCAGTTTCTTGGGACAGATGTCTCTGAGGGTTTGGGAGGACAGCGAGGCGCCAGTGAGCCCCACCGAGCTGCCTGTACCAGACTCACACCTGGGCTGAGTCTTTGGCAGTTGTCCCACAGACTGGTGAGCACTCTGGTCGCCTACCTGACGCCTGTGACCATGTGGCAGCTGTGTCACCCTCGGTTGAGGCCAGAGGCCCAGAGTGCGGCGCTGCCACCTCACTTCCACACACCCTCGCTGAGTTCTCCAGACGCAGGCTCACTGTGTGCTCTGCCAGCATCTAGTCCTGGGTGGGGCTGAAGTGTGAGCTGGTGAGGCCCCAGGGTGGCTTAGAGCCATCCATGCATGGAGCTGAGAGAGTCGGAGCTGTGTGTACTGGAGGATTACTGCTGTCTACACTGGGGGGGGGGGGGTGGCACTGGCTATGGGGAAGGCAGAGGCAGGAGAGCTCTTCAGAATGGTCTAGAATCAGGCCTAGGGCTGAGTGCTCATAGCCTTTCAATGTTGCAACGATCAGAACACACTAGCTGTCCCAGGAGGAGGCACGAGCGTGGCATGCAGCTCCCACGTCAGGTGATGCCAGGGAGGAGCTTAGGAGCCGTCTGCAGCCTGTGCCTGGGAAGGAGGCATTGGGTCTCTGAGAGGGATTGCCTCAGGACGCCCACAGATGGGCACAGTGCCAGCCCCTCTGCCCAGCTTGGAGCGGAGATCTGGGCCAGGTGTGAACGCATTGAAGACCAGCACAGCACACGGAGCCCATCTAATCAGCAGGGCCCGGCTTCCTCCTTCCACCAGAGAAGGGAATTGGTCACAAGATGTATCTCTTGTCCAGGATTCGTCGCCTCTGTTTGCACTAGCAATCAGCAAAATAATGACAGTAAAGCAGTACCCTTCTGTCTTTTTCTAGATAAGGATGTGCTAATATAAGTGATGGGTTTAATTCTAAATCATGACTTACCCCAAAGACTCTCAGCAATTTATGCAGTAATTTTCAAACAACAATTAAAGATGAAAATCGTCATGATCTTCCATGTAACCATGCCTTCCATGCAAGCAATGATCTGAAGAACCACCCAGTAGGGCAGCCAAATAGTGAAAAAAGCGATTGATTTAGACCTACTGATAATTTATAACTTGGCCTAGATCCCTTGTGTACCATTGTTTATGTAAATTCCTGGTAGTTACTACATATCTCAAGGATTAGCTCCTATGCAAGGCAAATGATTAATTTATTAAATTTTAACTTTCTGGGTCAGGGAATCTTGTACATAGTGGATTTCTTTTCTGGTTCCAATTAGTGTTTTCATCTCTCTTTGTCATCTGCCAGGTATACTCTGCTTACCCCTTTATTTTCAATTTTTTTTTTTTATCATTTATTCTACCTGTTTTCTTTTGATTTGTTTTAAGCCAACCTGGTGCTCTCTGCCTTTTAATGGACCAATTCAGTTTATATTGTGGCAATTGATAGTTTTTGCTTCTGTGTGTTTATTTTAATTTACTCCTTATCCTTTCTCTTACTTTTACTAGGTTAATCAAGAAGTCATTTATTCCTTTTCTCTCGTTAGTTTTCACTGGGGTGTAAATGACACATCTTAAAGTGTACATGTTCCTAAGTTCTGCTTTAAGATATGGGCTGGACGTATGACCAAAGTTGAGATGATGAACATATCCACCCCCCCTGAAAATTTCCTAATGCAATTTTGCAATTTCTTCCACCCCACACCTTGGTCCCCAAATTACTGGCCAGCTTTGTTCATACAGTTTGCACCTTGGAGCAGCTTTCTAATGCAGTTTGGGGGTGTGTTTTTGCTTGGCTTCTTTCTGTCAGCACTGGTGGTTTTCTTTTTCAGGGTCACCAATGGTGTCACGTGGACAGCAGCCCTCTCCTGTGCATTGCTGCGTAATATTGCAGTGCTTGGGTACAGCCCCGTTGGTTTATCTGTTCAACCACCAGTGACTGTGGATTGCTTCTTGGGGATATCATGAGTGAGTCCGTGTGAGCAGTCAGGGGCAGGTCCTGTGTGTGGACACGAGCTTCCATCGCTTGGCTACATACCTGGGGCGCAGTGGCCAGCTCAGATGGTGGGAGTGTGTTTAGCTTCCTGAAAAATGTTCCTAGTGTTTTCTAGAGTTGCATTCCATTTACATCACTTTGCATTGTGCTAGCAGTGTAGGCAAATTCATATCTTTAGACGTCACCCATCAGCCTTAGTGTGGTTAGTCTTTTTAATTCCAGCCACCAAGAGATGTAGAATTTTGTCTTACCATAGCTTGAATTTGCATTTCCCTGACGACTGACTCTGTTGAATGCTTTTAAGAAGGCGTTTACTTGCCGCCTGTAGATCTTTGGTGATGTGTGTCCAGATCTTCTGGCTGTTTTTAATTCAGTGGGTTGTGGTTTCCCCCTGCAGTGCTGGGGCTGGAACTCTGGACTCTATGCATACAGAGCAAGTTCTGCACAACCAAGACCCCCACCCCATGGCTGGTGGTTTGTATTCTTATAACTGAATGTTGAGAGTTCATTGTGTATTTTGGGATAGAAAATTTTTTTTTTCCTTTTGAAAATTTATTCACAGTACTATCAACAATAAAGCACTCTTTCAGTTCTTATGAAGTTTCCATTTTAAAGACTGTCTTTCAAAAGTACTTACAAAACAGCGATATATCATTAAAGCATTTGCAGTCAAGTTTTCAAATAAATCATCTTAATACCTTTC
>NW_004524644.1:2918273-2932466 GCF_000260255.1 Octodon degus | reverse complement strand
AAAAAGCACAAGTTTTTATTTTTAATGAAGTCAAATTTCCCAATATTCCCATTATGAATTATACATTGAGGACTACAGTTAAGAAATCTTCACCTGCTGGGTGTGGGTGTGGCAGTGAATACCTGTTATCCCAGGACATATGAGGCTGTCTGAGGCCAAGCTGGGCTGCACAGTGAGTTCAGTGCCAGTTTGAGCTACATGATGAGACCCTATCTGAAGAAAGAAAGAAAGAAAGAAAGAAAGAAAGAAAGAAAAACTTTTACCTAGAAAATAAAATGTTGGTTTTTACCTGTAGAGCCATGATCAGCTTTGTGCTTAGTTGTTACCTTTCCAGTGGCCTTCACATTCTTCCCATGTGGCACCCTCTTCCTTTTCTGTTCTTACTTCCCGAGCAATGTCCTTTATCGTTTACTGCAGTGTGGCTCTGCTGAGGACAGGTTCTTTCGGCTTTACATGTCTCCAGATGTGTGCACGGGTAGATGGGTGGGGGACTCATCTGTGGTGCTGGGGATGGCTGCGGAGCCTCGCTCCTGCGGGGCAGACCCTGAACCACTGCGCGACACACCCCAACTCCTCGCTTTCATTTTTGGTGGCTGTTTCCACAGAGTATGGACGATATTTTTATTCTTCAGCATTTCAAAGATTTCTTTCTTGTTATCTTACATCGTTTCCGACAAAACTCTGTCGAAGCATTTATCTTTGCTCCTCTGAATATGAAGTGGCTTTCCCCCCAGCTTTAGCATGCTTCTTTTGTGTTGATTTTCTGAAATTTGGTAATCATATGCCTCCGTATAGCTTTGTCATGTCTCAGGGTTTATTGTACTTCTTGGGTCTTTTTATAATTTTTATCAAATTTGAAGAGTTTGCAGCTTTGAACATGTACTTTTTCTGTTCTTCCCTCTGCCTTCACTCTTGAGATTTTAATTACATACTGGGCTGCCTGATGTTTGCCCACAGTTCAGTGACGCTCATTTATTTTTGAGTGTATCTTCTGCCTGTGTTTTACTTTGGCTGCCATGTCTTTTGAGTTTGTTAATCTTTTTTTTTTTTAATTTTTATTTTTTAAAGAGAGTACAAACTAGTATTAAAAGAGAAAAATTACAAATGATACAGAATTTCATTGAACAAAATAATATAAATTTCACAGTTGTTGTATAGTAGGGTGTTGTCTTCAAAATAGTTGTTGGATTACCAGATATATGCATACAAAATATTTTGCTGAATTCACACACCTACAGTATTTGAATGGCAATGGAATACCCATCTCTGACAAAACTAAACAAAAAAGGGGAATATAAATGAAGGATCATTTTGTATCCGTATATACAAAATAGGATAGATATACAGCTGCTTTCTCTTAATTCTATGAAAAGAAAGATTTAGACTAATAGTGTTTGGACAGGATGTCATGTCTGCATCTTGTACTATGAATAACTACTACGAACACAACAATATGCAATATATTAATTATTGTAACTGTTCTACTAACCTGTTTTGAAACTGTCTCATTGCTATTTGTTTCTCAATAAAATTAATAAAATCATAAGAAAGAAAAAAAGAAAAAATATATATTAGAAAGTAAGAAGAAAGAAAATGGAAAAAGAATTAAAAAAAAAAAAGATGAAATAAGGAGCCAGCCAAATAGCTCAGCAGATTAAAGTACCTGCAAGCAGGCACAGGGGCCAGGGGTTCAATCCCCCTGGGGCATGCTGAGATGGCAGTTGAGACTGGGTGTGGTGGTGCATGCCTGTAATCCCAACTCTTGGGAGGCTGTAAACAGACTGATCACTATGAATCTGATCTAGTGGTGAGACCCTAAGCACCCTGTAGAACCCTTCCCTAAAATAAAAAAAAAGAAAGAAAAAAAGACAAAATAAATTAAGGATTAACTGCTCCTTTCCATAGAGCAGCAGAAATCCATAGTACAGTTGTCCAAATCATCCTGCTTAAACACATAGATATATCTCTTTCCCCACTCTACTAATGTTTTAAATGTGGCACGAGGAGGCCAGGGAGATAGCCCAGCAGTCTAAGCACCTGCGGCAAGCACAAAGACCCAGGTCTGAGGTTGATCCCTGGTACTGCATGCTATGCTGGCCCTATGCTGAGCCAGCCACCAAAACTGGGAGTGGCGCACACCTGTAATCCCTTTGCCAGGGAGACTGAGAGAGGAGGATCGCTGGGAGTCTGAACTGCACTGTAGTGAGACCATGTACCAAATAAATAAATAAAGTGACATCTGGCCTGTTTTTAATCCCATCTAATGTATTTTTAATTCCAAATATTGTCTCATTTCACAAAATTCAATTTAGGCCTTTTAAACACATCTCCTACATCTCTGTTGAATGTGTCCAGTACTTCCTCTAGTTGTCTGAACATGTACAATATAGCTATAACTCTGTTAATATTCTCTTCTGCTAATTGTAACATCTGGATCTACTCTGAGTGGACTTTAACTGATGATTGTTCTCCTTAGAATGGATTGTGGCTCTCTTTGTATGTCTAGTAATTTTTGGTAGGATGCCAGATATTATAAATTTTACTTTGATGAGCTCTGGATATTTTTGTAAATTCTTGAGCTTTGTTCTGGGATGCAGTTAATTCTTTGGAACAGTGTGATCCTTTCCAGGCTTGTTTTTAAGATCTGTTAGATGGATCCAGAACTGTCTTTAATTTAGAGTTAATTATTCATCATCATTGACGCAGGCAAGCCACTCTGGCGCATCTGCCGTGTAGCCCATGAGCTATAATGTTTTCTGATCTGGCTGGCAGGAAGAGGTGCTGCTCCTGTGCCTGCGGCGTTTCAGGCACAGTTTGCTTTCACCTTCACAGCGAATTCTTTGCACCCGTGCCCTGACCAGCGCCCCATGGAATGCTCAAGGGAAACCCCTCGCAGATCTTTGGAGGCTCTGTCTCTGTGAATTTCTGTCTTCCTGTTGTTTCAGCTTTGTGTCTTTAACTCAGAGAATCCATCAAGTTCCCCTAGGTTCATTTAAAAAATTATCTCTAAGGGATCAGTTTTTCTTTTCTTTGTCTTTCCCTCTCTCCTTCCTTTTTTGTTTTTCTTTTACCTTTTCCTTCCTTTCCTTTTTTCCTCCCTCCCTTCCTCCCTGTTTTCCTCCTTCCTCTCTCTCTTCCTTCTTTCCTTCCTCTTCTCTTCTTCCTTTCCTTTTGTGCTGATGGAGTTGAGCCTCAAGCCTTAGTACTGAGCTACATCCCCAGCCTTTTAAAAGTATTTTTTATCTTACGACAAGTCTCCCTAGGTTGCCGAGTTGCCAGGCTGGGCTCCAACTTGCCGTCTTCCTGTCTGAGCCCTGGCGTGCTGGGCTCCCAAGCGTGAATCACCATGCCAGTTAGGGACCATTTTTTTTTTTTCTCCTAGCATCATGCGAGTTTTATTGTGCAGTGAAACTTTTAAACTATCAATACAAATGCCAGGATACTACATAAAACATCCACAGGAACTTTTTTCAACTTGTTTTTGAATAATTCACAAACATTTCCTACATGATCCAACATACAACAGAGAAATAGCACATCTTTTTCTTGCAATTTGCATACAATGAAAAAACATGTATGTATTTATACAAAGTTTAATAGACAGTAGAAGGTAGACAGTTTAATAAGTCTATAGGTGAGAAATGTATTAAAAATGACCAGAATTTATTCATCATCCATCACTTACTTCCATAACCAAGTGTTATTTTTTTCCCATAATTTTATTGATAAACAAATAGCAATGAGACAGTTTCAAATCCAATTGGTAGGACAGTTTCAATAATTAACACATTGCATACCTAGTGGTTAATTACAAGATGCAGACATGATATCCTATTTACAAACACCATTAGAACAAATCATTCTATTCATTCAGAGAATGTAACTATATATCTATCCTAACCACTTTGAATACACAGATACAAAATGGACATTCATCTGTATCCCCTTTTTTTGTTAAGTTCCATTATTTGAATATTATAGGTGTGTAAACTGAGCATAATATTCTAAAAGAGTCCAGTAGCCCATAATAGTATTGGGTCTTCCGCTTGACTGGCAATGTCAGAAATTGTTGACCTGAGTCCCCTACAGATCAACATAATAGCATGGCTTTACTTCTTATATTTTGTTTTTATACTTTTCTGCTGGATGGTTAAGACCAAGGTAAAGCAGAACCTATACAGCAAGAGTTGTAGCTTTTGGGTCTGATAAGGTCAGTGAAATCCCCTCAGGATTTATCCTGAGATCCTGTACCTCAGATTGTAGAACCTTTGTCAGTGTCAGCCATATGGATGAGTCACGGCCATTGCTTGGCCAATATGCTCTCTGTGAAAAGCCTGAGAGAATGTTTTCTCTCCTTAGGCACTCTCTACATCATTGATCACTTTCCTCTTTGGCCCCATAATCTCCTTGATCAGAAAATTTGGGACACTACCGAGTTACATGAAGTTACAGTACAAGTTCTCATATGTCCTGAGTCTTAATTGACCTTAGAAGGCTAGGGCCAAAATGCTGGCTTTCCTTGCAGACCTCCTTTTTCTCTAATTTTGGTCTGGAAACTTAGGTTGTTAACCATCCAGAAGATAAGCTTATTGTTATTACCATACAACTTAGGCTGTTAAACTTAACCTCACTATCTATCTGCATATCAGACATCTTAGGCTCCATTTTTACTTTGTTGCCAGATATCCACTGCCTTAAAAACGATACTCTCACATATTTCCTGTCTTTACTTTTTCAATTTTGTTTTATGAACGAGGGTAAGCAGTCCTTGTTCTCCATCTTGGTTGGAAGCAGAAGTTCTCAGATTCTTTCTGTCGTTCGTGAGGCCTTTGATGCGAGGAGCCCCAGGGAGGGTTACTCCTTATACTTGCCCTCAGTCAAAGATCTCCCCCATGTCTTTTCCTTCCCAAGTCTCACGGTAGGGGTTTGGCAACTTTGCAAGGCAGGCAGATGGACAGCTGGGCCCTTCCTGCAGGAGGAGGCAGGGTGGGTGCTGCCCTTATCTCAGCTTTCACAAGGTCAGGTAGAGCAAATATAGATCAGGTCCTTAAAACAGTTTTCTAAATTCTCTTATAAAGTTTAAGGTTCCTTTTGGCCCTGCCTTTTTTATTCAGTTCTTGGGAGTGAGGTCCTCTGGAGTAGGAGGTCCAGGATGGAGTTGAGTGATGGATGGAGGATGAGGTGACCCAGAATAGTGTGCTCCACGGTGGAGCTGGAGAGAGGACACTTTGTAGGTGAATTTGAAAACCAGAAATTCTCCTCAGAATAAAATCCTGCTCTCTGTTAGCAATCATAACCCATCTTTGTGAGATCATGTGTAAAACAAAAAGCCTCTGGAAAGCCAATGAGATCTCAAGCATCTGCCTCGTTGTGATCGTTTAGAGCCCCTAAAACATGGAAGCCATGTGGCCCAATGAAGCTATGAGATCCTCATTTGTGTGTTGCTACTAGACATTTTGAAAACATTGAACAAGCCATATTTGTAAAAAAAAAATCTATAATGGCTACTGTCAAAGTGAACCTTGTTGAGAATTTTTTCAGATGCCAAAGGCAACACTCTAGTCACCAAAGATGAAGGAAGTTGGCAGGCTAAAGATGAAGGAAGTTGGCAAGCTGCCACTCCTGTGATTGACAGGGTTATGCTCTTCCCAAGGAATGACTCAGTTTGAGATAGTAGGGACAAACAAGAATTCTATCTTGTTCTCAGTAGTTAGTCAAACTCAGCTATAATTCTTGAATCTTAGACGAGGCTTTTGGAAAGCTGACTGGTCAAGTTGACACATATCCTAAGAAATGACCTTTCTGATATCTCTAAACATGTATGTCACGATGACATGCTCCTGTGTTTCATCACTGCATTTAAATGGGCTATCAACATGAGTGAGTAATCCAAACAGGTAGCATAATCAGGATATACTGTTCATAAATTAACAGGCAATTATAATTCTGATGAACATTCCAGAATGTTCTATGACAAATGGAAGAGTGGAAGCATGCTTCTTCCTGCTCTCTGACACCAGCTTTAATAAGCTATAGAAAACTGAAAGAAAACACTTACTATGAGGTTTTGGGGAGTCAAACCAATGCCACCCAAAAGAACTGAAGAAGTTTTATAGGCAACTAGCCTTGAAATACTTTGCTGATAAGAATTCAAATGAAGGAGAAAAGTTTTAATGGATTTCTCAAACTTGTAGAGTTCTTGCTAATGCTGAAGAGGGGAATTACATGACAAAAGAGCTGATAATTAAGGAAGGGGGAGCGAGTGTCAGTTTTGGTTCTCACATGGATATCTTTGATTTGTTTTTGGAGGAAGATGGCTGCCAAGAGAAAGCAGAGGTAAAAATCTTATGCATTTTATAGAGAACTTCTTATATTTCTCCTCTCTGCTTTATTCTTTTCTGCAGTGATTAGCTCTGTTTATGGCCTATTTATCTGGAGTGTTGTTGATGCCCTTCTCCCTATGTCCCAAAATAACCTTAAAAGATTCATATTCTGGCAGAACAAGAAAACTGCCTCTGCAGAAGACACACATGAAGACCAAGGTGGTAAGAAAGGTGCTGTGCCAACTGTTGGAATGCACAGAAGAATTCATAAGACAGGACCAGGAATCATGCAGGAAATATCTGTGCACAGAATGCCAGGGCTATGGGGACTGCATCGGTCCTAAAGACTGATGTAAAAGCTGCAACGAAGGAAAGTCTGAGAGGAGAAGATTCTAGAAGTTTACATTGACAAAGGCAAAAAAGAGAGCCAGAAGATAACATTCCATGGTGAAGGAGACTAAGATTCAGTGTGAGAGCCAGGTGATACTACACTGTGTTAGATCAGAGGAACCATGCTCTTTTTAGTCCAAGAGGAGTCTGGACGTGTGTGTGGACATGTAGCTGGTGGAAGCAGGCTCTCATCCAGGTGAGGTGTCAAGCATGGTGACAGCAAGAGTGTGCTAAAGGCAGTCACAACATGTTTTCATAGACCATATAGTAAGAGTCATCTAATCATGAAATTTAAGGAAACGTTCCTGAAGCTGGCTTTATCTCTCCTGATTAAGCTCTCTTTGCTGGAGAAACTCCTACCTGAGAGGGAGGAAATGGAAGAGACTGACGAAATGAATCAGGCAGAGCTGGTGGACTTTATGAGGCTGAGGAAAGGGAGGAACGTCACCCCAGAGGCGTGTTCAGTGACAGCCACTCTCTGGGCACTTTATGCGTAGTAGTGGAGGACTACAAAGATAAATATACCCCCAACTTGATACTGTTTTAATATTCAATTATAGCCATTTGAAAATTAAGTGAAGGATAAAAGCAAATAAAGAGCTCAAAAAATTCTGATAAGCAGTTTGAGAGGAAAGTGAAATTTTCCCGATGTGCTTCACAGGTGGGAATTTTATCAGGTGATGTGCAGTGCATGCTTAATATTGCAAAGGGAAATCCTATAATAATTATGGAAGCAGTTAATTTTATATACAAGAATATTAAGAATTATTAACTAGATAAAAACTTAAATCATCAGTAAAAAGAAATACTAGGTATGTATGTTTGGAAGATAACTTTATAAAAATATTCCATCATCTTTCTACCAATAAACACTTATAAAATTTCAAATAATAATGTAAGACAGAATAACAGAGCTGATATTACATGATAATGTAATCTTCATAGAATTATTTTGTGTACTAGCATTCAAACTATTAAAGTAATATTTAAGAATTACAAAAAAAAAAAAGAAAGAGTAAAGCCTCTGAAGACTGCTTATGCTAATGGATCTTCAGGTTGGGGGTGGAGAACTGCCCCTGAGGAGTCCCTAAATGGCCGTTTTCTGCCAGCGGACAGCAGGCATTTTGGTGGCCTTTCCTCTCCCATAAACCTCTAGCCTTTGGAAGCCACAGGGAGAGCACAGCACGCTTTGCTCCATCGATTTTACCTTTGGTGGAAATTTTAAAACATTGTATAAAAGCACACATCTATTATGATATGAAATGATAATTTTGCTAACCTTTAAAAATTTTAAAATTTTATTAGTCCCCGATTGTAGTCCAGAATGATCACATTCCTTGTGGGAGCCGGGGGTCCATGTGCATAACACATCTCCATCTTTCCCTCCTTCCCCTTTCTTGCCTCTGCCCTCCCTCCATCTCTTGATATATAAAGCTCAAAATAAAAAAACCCAACAGACAACAGGAAATAGGGAGGTAGAGCTTTTGCAAGAGAAAAATTTGCTCATCTTTAAGGTGAAATGTTTGACTTAGAGGAAATGCTGAGCCTCAGGGCTCTCTAGGTCCTGGGTGCTGGCTGCCAGAAGAGGTTCTGTCCTGGGGACATAGATGCTTGAGTGGGAAGGGAGAGAAATCTTGCACTGGTCATAGTGGGCCTGGGAGGGAAGGACAGACCGATGGCTTAGGGAAGGCTGTGGCTGTACAGGGGGCTCAGGGAGAGAGGTCACAAGCCAAGTCCATGCAGACACCCTCAGAGCTTCTGAAATAGGTGAGGACTGGGACTGGGCAGTCATCCATCCATCCATCCATCCAGCTAGCCATCCAACCATCCATCCAGCCATCCAGCCATCCAGCCATCCAGCCATCCAGGTATCCATCCATCCATCCATCCATCCATCCATCCATCCATCCTTCCATCCATCCATCCATCCATCCATCCATCCATCCATCCATCCATCTATCCATCCATCCGGGGGAAAGTTGCCTTGTAAAAGATGGAAGCCATACACAAGCCTGCCCCTAAAACACAAATAAAATGAAAGTTTATTATAGGAAACACGTAGTAATCCCAGAACTCTGGGAGACTGATTGCAAATGCAAGCCTGGTCTAGACAACTTAGCAATTTAGGATGATTCTGTCTCAAAATAAAATATAAAAAAGGAGTAGGGATGTAATTCTGTGTGAAGACCCTGGGTTCTATCCTTAGTATAGGAAAGGAAGGAAAAAAGGAAGGAAAGAAGAAGAAAGGAAGAAAGAAAGGAAGGAAGGAAAGAAGAAAGGAAGCAGAGGAGGTAGGAAGCAAGCTGGCTGCTTCCCAGACAACATGGCCTGAAGAGATCTCATCCCGCTGGCCACATGCCCTGCTTCCTTAGCTCAGGGAGAACAGCGACTTGCTCTTTTGGTTAAACGTTTGCTTCCTTTCTTCTTTTTATATTTAAAATTTCAGCTGCCCGTTTGCTTTTTACCAGGTTGCTTCAAAATCCTTCCATTTCCCTGTGTCACATCCATTCATCCATCCATCCATCCATCCATCCCAGTACCTATTCATCCATCAAGGCATCCATCCATCCATTCATTCATCCATCCATCCATCCATCCATCCATCCATCCATCCATCCATCCATGTATCCATCCATTTTATAAACATTTATTAAATGCCTCCTATCAGTAATAGATGATGAAGATGATAATGGATAAGAAATAGCTTATCCTCAAGGAATTCAGTGTTCTAGGGCAGGAGTTCCTGAAGTTCTCCCTGCCCCAGCATATATAATTTAATATTTGCTTAGTCTGTTGGGCGGTGTCCAACAGTGTGTACACGAAGTGATTCATTCATTCATTCATTCATTCAATCTTCACGATAGCACTGCACACTGAGGTGTCACCATCACCTCGCTGCATAAGTGAGGAGCAAGGGGAGTGGTCCCCAGCTGAGAGTCACTGTCCAGTGAGACAGATGCCTTTATAATAGCCCTGATATAAGGCTGAGCAGGACACAGGTGCAGTGGGCTGATTCCTTCTCAGGAAGAGGAACCCTGATTCCAGTCCCAAGACCAACGGAGTATGGGGACCCCAGCATGGACATTTCTTCCCTTTCCTGCTTATTGTCACAGAGTCTGATCAGTTTTGACACCTTCTGCCAGGGCACACTCTTGACTCTCGGCATCCTCTCTGTCTCTGGCACCATGAGTGGCAGGGAATGTTACATGCCTGAATTTGCCACCTGGTAATTTATGAAAGCAGCTCTAGTGCTGCCCCTCCCCCCTTATTGATATACAATTGACAGAGAAAATGGATACAGACAGATAAAAAGCCAGTAGAACCACTAGTACCAAGTATAACGTGCTATTTTGCTTAGTTTTCTTCCGAGGACCGCATTTCCTGATGCTCTCTCTGTGTGTGGGGTGTTAGAGGCACTGGAGGCAAAATTAAAGGGGATCGTGGTCCCATGAGTTTGGTCAATAAACTAACAAAAGCTTCCTTAAGGTTTTCTTGTAGTCTTTTTTATCCTAATGTGTTTGCGGAATCTCATGGTGGAGGTGGGGGGATCTGTCTTTCAGTGGTTTCCAAATTTATTTACTCACTCAGCCCCATCCAACCTCCCCTACCCATAGGGCCCCTCCTGCTTCAGCCTCTGTGTGCTGGGCTTTCAGGCATGTGCCTGGCTTCCATTGAAATGAAAGCTGCATTTAACCCTCCATGTGGAAACTCCTGGGAAGGGAGGCCCGGGATGCAGTCCGCAGAGCCCACTCCTCCCGCCTGGGTGACTTTCAAGTGCTTTGGCTTTTGCCCAAGGACGGCCTTGCCACCCAGGTGTTCCTGCACCTTTTCCTTCCCGCCTTCTTCATGCTGTGTGTTCACCTTTCTCTCTGGTGCCCTTCTCTGGGCAGCTCCAGAGTGCCCGGGGCCCTCCTGCCCCGTGGACTTCAGAACCAAGAACGACACTAGGCTTTTTTTCAGTTTTGATACCAGGACTTCTAAGTTGCTCAGCTGGCTTTTAGCTTGGGTCCCTCCTGCCTCAGCCTCCTGAGTAGCTATAATTACAGACACCCACCACCATACCCGGGAATAAACCCACACCCGAGATCCTGTTATGTGCAAGGCACTGCAAAGGGCAGGAGAGATGCGCACGCGGGACTTCTGCCTGGAGGAGCCAATCCCCGCGTGAAGGAGCTGCTCCCTGGACGCTCCGAATTACAGGGCCACGCCAACAGATTCCGAATGGAGCCAAGGGCAACCAGATGCTCACATTTCTGCTTCTCGGCCCACAGCCCCTCCCCAGACCACCCCCAGCTACCCCCAGAAGCTGCCCCTCCCCCACCTGCCCGTGCTCAGTGAGCTCCCAGGAGCTGGGCGGCGGGGAAGTGGAGTTTGATCTCAGGACGCTTCTCCCAATGGTGTTTTATAAAATTAGAAATGTGTTTACTGGAAGAAGGCCGTGTTTAAGTCAGAAGTCACGGCCTGACCTAGGTCATGAGCTACAAAAGTCATGGGCTCTGCTGCCAGCACCGAGGGGAAAGAGTTTTAGGGCCAGAGTTTTAGGGCCGAGCTACCGGAGTGGGCCAGGAAGCGTGGATGCTCCTCTCTCGGGGCCGCTCTCCTTGCAGCCGGCGGTGGCAGCCGAGGTGCAAGCGCTGCAGGCAGAGGGTCTCATGCTGTCTGTTTCCCCTTTATCAGACGAGCACCACTGGCTGAGGACTGAACTTCTGCCTGCCTTGTTTTTATTTTTTCCTCTCTCTTTTTAACATGGGGATGTGAAGTAGCGCCTGTGTCGTAGCTTGGCATGAGTGTTTTGTATGCAGAACAACATTTTGAGTTTTTCTTTTTGCTATTTTTCTATTGCTATGCAACAAAATACCTTAATGGTTTACAAAGAGAATCATCATTTATTGCTGGGTGTCGTGGTGTGCACCTGTCACCCCAGCACTCAGGAGGCTGAGGCAGGAGGATCACGGGGAGTTCGAAGCCAACCCAAGCTACAAAGTGCATTGGAGACTAGCCTGGACTACCAAATAAGACCCTCTGTCAAAAATAAGAAATTGGGAACCAGCCAGATAACTCAGTGAACTGAAGCGCCTGCTTCGGCAGGTACAGCGACAAGGATTTGATCCCCCGTGTGTGGTGCTGGCCCTACCCTGAGACTGTGATTGAGACTGGGCATGGTGGCACGCACCTGTAATCCCAGTGGTTGGGAGGCTGAAAACAGGAGGATCACCATGAGTCTGATCTGTGTAGTGAGACCCTGTACTAAAATAAAAATTTAAAAAAAAAAGAAAGAAGAAACATAAAGAAATTGGGTTGGGGAGCTGCTCAGGAGCTTAAGCGCCTGCCTGGCAAGTGCTGGGTCCTGAGTTTGATCTCCAGTCCTCCCATCCCCCCTCCCTCAAAGAGACCCTCTTTCGGAGGGTCTGGAATTCGGAAGCAGCTTAGCTGGGTGATTGGGGTCAGGATTTCTCATGAAGTTGTGGTCAGATGTGTGTGGTGTGGAGGATCCTGGAGGCTTCACTGACCTTGTTCGTGGCACTCCTGTGCATTGTGGGTGGGGAATCCACCACTGGTACGACTGGAGGAGGTGGCTCCCCATGGGGTCACTGGGGCTGGCTAGTCTCCTCCAGGGAAGCTCTGCGTCCTCTGTGTGTGTGCCTGGTAAGGACTCTGAAGAACAACGTGAAGGCCTGCATCCACACAGACCTCAGCACGGTTTTCTGGAAAGAGAGTAGGCCTTGGGACTCTTGCTGTGAGTCACACGCCAGCCATGTGGCCTGGGATTTCCCGAAGAAGAGGACTGATGCCAGCTTGAGGACCCAGGGAAGAAGGGGAGGGTATGGCAAGGCAGGGAAGAAGCAAAAGCCAGCCGGAGGCGAGGATGCAGGCCTCATTCTCCTAGGAGCTTCTGGGAAGGGGACAGAATGATCCCAGCTTTGCCTTCCTGAGGGTGGCTCCTTTAGTCGCTGGTTGAGGTCCCCTGGGCATTACCGCCCTTGGCTCTTGCTGGAGGAAGGGCTTGGTCTTCATGGTGGGTGGGGTCAGGGAAAACAGGCTGCCTGGCTTGGCAGGAGCTGGGGCTGCTGGCTTTGAGCAGATGCAGGGTTAGACGTGGGAGAGACACATGGGAGCAGCTTTGAGGCAGAGGGGAGGAGGCAGCTGGGAGAGCCGTAGCCAGCCCTGCAGTCCCATCCTGGGGAGGAGAAAGGATTCTAGATCAGGAGCAAGTCTAAGTTGGGCAGAAGAGAGCGCAAGCCAAGTTGCCCATCCCTGAGTGCTGGGGCTCTGGGACCCAGCATGTGGGAAGCCTGGTCAGCACTCAGGCAGCAGGGAGGCCTCAGCACCCCATGGAGGTGGAGGCCCCTTGCTAGGGGCAGTGTGGGGGCTGCCTCAGACGTGTATTGGGGGAAACAAGTGATTCGCCCTGAGGTCCCTAGACGTCTCCTTCCTCCTTAGTCTGTCTCACTGTCTGAAATCTCCCCTCATGAAAGAGTGATTGTTTTTTTAAGCTCTGCCCTCTCTTCCTTCCAGGTCAATTGTAGGAGAAGGAACATCTTGAGTCAGTAACACTTTGGTATGAGCCAATATTCTAAATTCTCTTATTTTGTAACAGAAGGAATCCAGAACATTGTGAGGGCATGGGGAATCCCGGCCATTAGCGTTTAAGGACAGAGACATAGGAGGGCTGGGGCTGGGCATCATTGCCAATTCACCATGCTGGAAGTGGACAAAGCCCACATTCAGCCTCTGCCGTGAAACAGCCTGGAGGGTGCTTCGTGGGAAGGGCCTTGCTCAGTGCTGCTTCTCCCTCTCCCCTGGAGATTTTGAAGGAGAGTGCATTTTTGTGGGTGATTTAGAAATGAAGTAAATGTTGTCCGGGTGGTGGGAATATTTGAGTGGGGAATGGAGGTCAGAGATCCCAGCCAGCATCGGAACCACCAACATCCTGAGCCACCAGCATCAGGACCCCAGGAGCTTAAAGATAAAAATTTCCTGTCTTCCCTGCCCAACCAAAGTTCCCTCAGCACTGTCTGCCTGACTCAGAACCTCCTTGTTCTGTTTTGGTCTGCCCTGGGAGGCGTGGGATGGTGTAGGATGCTCAGGGCTTCTTGGGCATGTCTAGGGAGTATGGTCAAGCCCTCGTGGACAGTCTGTTTGTAAGCAAACTTTTTCTACAAGGAAAGGATGAAATTTTTTTTTTGGTTTGAAGATGAAGTCTCACCAGCTAGCCCTGGCTTCACACTGTTCTGCACCCAGCCTAGTTGTGAACTCACACTTCTTCCTGTGGCGTCTGTGCAGACTGCACTGTGCTCTGTCCTGTTGAATACACTTAACAATTGCCACAGGCAGCTCGAGAAAGTTCTGATAGCAAGAAAAGAAGGTTAAGGGTGCTGCCTGGAAGCGCAGTTGGCTGAGAAGCAGAGGTGTTACATGGTACGTGGGCAAGAGGTCCCGGGAGAAGCCTGGCACTGGGGGTGCTGAGCGCTGCAGAGTC
>NW_004524644.1:2907123-2916063 GCF_000260255.1 Octodon degus | reverse complement strand
CGACTCCAACAGCAGGAACAGACTAAGCTCAGAGCCTTTTCCCAGGAGTAGTGCTGGTGGGACCAAAGCAGGCTTTGGAGAAGCGATCTAGTAAGTTCTTTGTAGAGGTCTGGGACTTGGTCACAGGGGGCAAAAGGGAAAACCTCTTCATTGAAAGGAAGCAAGCTGCTTGGAGCTTCTTTTCTCTCCTGTGAACCAAAACATTTTTTCTGCCAGTCATTTTGGCAGAAAAGGAGGAGCTAAGGAAGGGGAGTGCTCTGCTTTGGATGTCGAATGCTCAGGCTGTGTACTAACAGCCTGGTCCCTGGATGAGAAGTTAGCAGCTGAGGAGGTCATGCCTCCATGGAGGGTGTGCCCTCAAAGTGTGCTGGGACCCCAGCCCCTTCCTTCCTTGATTCATCCCCGCTCAGGAAGAGTCTATGTGCCACCATATGTTCTTGCCATGAGGCTCCAAGCAGCAGGGCCTTGGATTATGGACTGGACCCTCCAAACCTATGAGCCAAAAGAAACCTTTTCCTTTCCCAGTTGGTGGTCTCTGGGATTTTGTCATAGTGATGGGACACTGACACAAACAGAAGGGATGTGGAGTAGAAAATGGAGGTAGTGCGTGGTAGATTGCAATGAAGTTGGAAACCAGAGTGGAAGGAAGTGCTTCCAATTGTCCTGTGAGTCTTGCAGAGGGGTCAGGTCTGCGCTCCGTCTCCTTTCTTAGCCCTTGAGTCTTGGCCTTGCCTTGACTTTGTCTCCAGACTCTGCTTATAGCATCTCTATTCCAAAGAGGTGGCGCTGTTTTCAAATCTTTATGACTCCCAGCACACGTTCTACAGGAAGGTACACACATCAGAGTGTGCTCATGTCCCAGATTAAACAGTGTTTTGGTATTTTGGATGAAAAGTTGAATCATGAAATTGGCATTTAAAAAGGTAAGAAATGGTCAGATAATTAGCAGTTTCTTCCTTTTCAGCCTAATGACTTTGTTTTTGAAATTGTCTTGCTGTAAGTACTGCATTTTACTGACAACTTGCTATGATTTCGGAGCAACCACTCTGCAACTTACATGCCAGGCAGCATTCTAATCTGCACTTGTGATTAGAGGCGATGACATTGGGACTGTTCATAAATATGAATTGAGTGATGGAGTGGACATATCACGGCATCTGTAACCATTCCACAAAGCAGTTACCAGCCGGAACTGCTGAATTGTTTCCACTTTGGAGCCAGGCACTTGGCTTCCCACAGAGCAATGTCAGAGAGACAGCTGTACGTACAGGAGGGCTTTAGGGGCTGGGTTGGCCCTGTGGGGGCAGGAATGAGCCACCTGGACGAGGGGTGGCTGGGTTGCAGGACATCTGCAGAGAGCTCAGAGCTAGGATGGGCCTTTGTGTTGTTGCTGGGTGCAGGCTATTCTGGGAGTGTTGGAGGTCAGCTCGGCCGAAGGGGTGGTCACACCCGTTTGGTAGCCAACAGCACTGCCACCAGCTGAGGGGAGGGCTTCCCAGCCCCTGGCAGCACTGGGAGGCACCTGAGTGGAAGAGCAGGACACCCAGGAAGCTTCTCAGAGGTCTTTCACAGTCCCCAGCACTGTCCCTACACTGAGAAGTCAGATGGCCCACAGAGAGCTGGGGGCTTTAAAATTGGCTCTGGAGGGAACAGGAGGGGTTGGATGGGGCGAGCCTCATCAGTATATACCAAGAGAGCCTGTGTAGGAGTCCTGTCTGGTTCTGTCCTACATGGGGACCAAGCTTACATTCCTGGCTGGCACCTCAGGGCCTCATTGTGGGGAGGGGCAGGACCTGCCCATGCTACCTCCTTCTAGCCCTTGTGTTTCCCAGAATGAGGCAAATCAAAGCTTCTGGCCTACCATGGGAAGGACTCAGCAACTTCAAAGGGAATGCAGTTCCAACTAGACAGTCTGGGAACTTTCTCCTGTGTCTTTGCTCCGGGTCCTGCACGTCAGTGGCGGCAAACAGCAGAGGCAAGAGCCACTCAGGCCATTTAATAGAGAATCATGCCCACTGATCCTTCCTGTTGGGCACAGCTCTGGGCAGGTGTGGCTGTGATGAGGCCACTTCTTTACTGAGCCACAGGCAATAGGTCACAAGAAGAAAGAAAGCCAGGGTCTTAAACACCAGGCCCCTGCACTGATTTGTAGCATGTGTGCTGAAACTGGAACTTTGGAAGGCCAGATGGCCCCTAAGAAGGAGTGACATGAAATTTTGAGAGGATTTCCATATTTTTTCAGGGCTATCAGGAAAGTTCTGTTTTGAAACTGTCTCATTGCTATTTGTTTCTCAGTAAAATCATTAAAAAAGAAAAGAAAAGAAAAGAAAGTTCTGGAGACAGAGTGTGATGAGGGTTACAGAGTGTGGAGGTTCTTAGTGCCACTGTATTATACACTTAACATGGCTAAAATAGTACATTTTGTGTTCTATATATTTTACCATAATTTTTATTGTTTAACAAAACAAAAAGCCAGGCATGGTAGTACAGGTCTATAATCCTAGCTACTCAGGAGGCAGAGGCAAGAGGCAAGAGGCAAGAGGCTGGTCTGGGCAATTTAGGAACTTAGCAAGATCCCGTCTCACAATAAATATAAAAAAAGAGCTGAGGCTGTAGCTTAGTAGTAGGGAAGCCTTTGGTTCAATATCAAGTACCACAAAGCAAACCAGCATGGCCTATAGGATGGAGGGTTTGAGAAAAAGCAGGAAGCTATGAGATATAAGTCACACAGTTACATTAGGAAATCAATTTTAGTCAAAAGAAAAACTGTTTTGTGAGGTGAGGTCTTGCGCTGTAGTCCAGGCAGGCCTGGGCCTTGCGCTCCTCTTACCTCAGCCTCCCAAGTGCTGGGATTACAGGCGTGCACCACTGCACCCAACAGAAGCAAATCTCAAAACCCAAGTGCAGCCCCAGCCATTGTGCATGTTATGACGGGATTTCAGAGGAATGGATGAGTACGCATTCAAGCCCAGCTCCGTCCCTGGCTAACTGTGCCACCCGGTGGAAGACGCTGAGCCTTTCTGAGCCTGTTTCCTTTCAGGTGAAATGTAAACAAGAGGAAAGCCCTACTAAGAATTAAACAGGGTGTCACAGCATAGGCACAGGCTCCTGGGAGGAGTCACCTCTCGTGCTTTTCTTTCTGCAAGTGAAAGGTCGCAAACAGCACTGTGTGGGACACAGGAACTGATCTGAAAAGTGAGAAGAATAAAATAAAAAGATAAAATATATGAAGGCAATTTTGGGGTAGTAGTTTCAGGTAGAAGTAAATCAGGTTGGAAAAAATACTCTGTCGAAAAAGACAAAACAAAAATCTTAGTAAAGCGTTCTAGTCTATTGACTATAATTAAGAAACTTAAATGTCATGACTGAGACAAGATGCAAATTGAGTGTTTTCACCATGACAATTCAGAAGTAAATTGCTCTGAAAGCCAGTCAGGTGGCTCTGCTGTCCTCAAAACATGACTTCCATCTCTGGGTCCAAAGGTTTCAATCCAGAAGTAATCTGGGTAGGGGAAGGAGGACAAGGCCTGCAAAGGTTATATACACTTCTGTCAAGGCTTAACTCAGAAATGGTGCAGCCAGTCCATCTGTGTTCTGTTGGCCAGATTTGTGCTGCAAAGCTTGGACAGCCAAACCCTAGTTGGGTGGGCACATTCTTAGCTGACACTTCAGAGTGGATAGTCCTGGAACACAAGCCATTTCAGAAATGACCTATTTTTGTGCATTTTCTTTAGTTCCCAACTGTAGACTTTCAGCAAGAGTGAAGTGGACATAATCCCCCCAAAATATCGACTTCTTGCTAATCAATGTATTTAATAAGTATTCATAGTCTGTGTTCTGTATGCCAGGCACCATTTATGACATTGCAGATATAGCAGGCTGCAGAGCCAGTGAGGTTTTTGACATTGCGAAGCTACATTCAATAGAGAGAGAAAATAGACAAACCAGGAAAGGTATTCTATAGCAGGATGTACAAAGATGACAGTTCAGGCTGTGAAAGAACAGGTGGCTAGGGGTTCCTCTGCTTGGTGTTAGGGTCCCCTCTCTAAGGAAAGAATTAAGACCTGAATGAGCCATTGTAGATCAGGGAGCAGAAAATGCCCAGTGAGGGGCGCTGCATGCCCCAAGCCCTTAGGGAAAGATCTTGCAGGGTTTGTGATATGGAAGGGCCAGTGGGATTCAACAGGCTTCAGCAGGAGGGGGATGAGGATGTTGAGATCAGAAGGGCAGCCAGGACCAGGTCTGCAGAGGATGGTGTGGAGAACAGGACAGTGTGTTCTATGGCCTTCCCCATCTCAGCACTGTGTACAAGCTAGGCACCCAGTGAGGGTTTGATGAGTGAATAAGAGACGCTCGAGGCTACTGATGTACACTGCTGCTTTCCTGGGCAAAGAGCAGGATCGCCTTGCTCACCTTGTACACACGGCGTGCTCCTGTTCTCAGAAGCTCTTTCTCCTGGTGGGGTTGCTGTCGGCATCCTTGACAGTCCAAGGTACTCTCTAGAAACAGCATTACGGAAGGGGACAGATGTCTAGATAAAATGACCACATGTTCGTGCTGGCTTTCTCTGTCCTCTTATGCAGCTCTGGTCCTCTTTGCTTCTCTCTGAGTGCTTCCCAGATCTGGAACTATTCTGTTATCCTTGATTAGCATCATGTTTGAAGAGGCAGTGTGGCCATGCGTAGCAGGACGGGATGGTAGCTAAGGCCATAGCTTTTAGAGCTAGACTCTGTGTGTGTGTGTGTGTGTGTGTGTGTGTGTGAGAGAGAGAGAGAGAGAGAGAGAGAGAGAGAGAGAGAGAGAGAGAGGATTTAAAATGTCATAAAAATGAGGTCAGAGAATCCTTTAGCCTGGGAGAAGCATGAGGTCACTCTGACTTAGCAAGGCATACTTGTGCAGACTCCTCAATGGTGAAGGTATTCAAAGTGGATGGGATAGATATATAGTTACATTCTCTTAATGAATAGAATGATTTGTTCTAATGGTGTTTGTAAATAGGATCTCAAGTCTGCATCTTGTACAGCAATTAACCACTAAGAAGAATGTATGCAGTGTGTTAGTTATTGAAACTGTCCTAGCGATTTGATTTGAAACTGTCTCATTGCTATCTGCTTATCAATAAAATTATGAAAAAAATAAATAACCCAGGTCTAGAGGACCCTTTTCCTGCTTGTGGCATTCCTTGCCTGGTCTCTATAGCCTAAGTGACCAGTGTCCAATCAATGGCCTGTGCCATTCTGATTGACTGATGCAATTTGCTGTCACTTCCTTTTTGTTCTTTTAATAAGCCATAAAATCTCAGACCCCCCTCAGACACCAGGAGCACTGATCTGGGGCAGCTAGAATTTGTGTTTTTCTTGCTGGGTGCCCATCTTAATTTTCACTCAAATAAGCTCTTTGTTCTTGCCAGCTTTGAGTCCCAGGGTGCCCAGTGATCACTGGAGTGCCCTGAGAGTGGCTCTGCCCACTTTTTGAAGCCACCAGTTTTTGCATCTGTGAAGTGGAGCACACTAATGGTCCATGACCACAGGACTGATAGCTCATAAGGGAGGACTCTTAGTGACTTTGCTTGAGGGCAAAGCCTGGTCTAAGCTAATCTGAAGACTCTGGCAGGAAAATTTGGCATATAACTATATTGTTACTTCTCCTAGTTTTTGTTATAACTGCATTTCACTGCAGAAATATTAATATATTTGATTGGGGGCAGCCCTGGACCCTGCTGGGGGTTACACAATTTATAATGTATAAACTATAACTTCGTTTTAGTTAGTACGTGTTTGTAGGATATGAAGATCACATTCCTTGTAGGGAGTTGGTGCACACATAAAACATCTTAATTCTTTTTTTTTTTTTTTTTAATCCCCACTCCCTTCCTTCCCTCATCATTCTTTCTATTTTTTGGTCTCCTTCCCATTTACAAAAGATCTATCTTCCTGTTTCCTAACATCTATCTTTTATTTTTCTCTTTATTTATATTTTGGATTTCTCATATAAGTGAAAACATGCAATACTTAAGTTCATGTGCTTTAAGACCATAATGAAAAGTACCATAAATCAGAAATAGCAGCTTAAATATTGCATGGTGATACCAGACATCCTTGTCTTGTTCCTGTTTTTAGAGGGAAAGCTTTCAGCTTCTCCCTATTTATTATGATATTGGTCATTGGTTGGTCAGAGTTGGTTTTTATCAGATTGAGATAAAAATCTTCCTATATCTATTTTATTCAAGGCTTTTTCCATTGGATTTTATCAAAGTTTTTTTTGCATTTGTGGAGATGATCATGCGATTTTTATCCTTGCTTCCATTTATATGATGATTACATTTATTGTTTGTGTTGAGCTATCCTTTCATCCCTGGGATGAATTCTACCTGGTCATGGTGTGTGAGCTTTTGGGATATTTTTTGTAGTTTGACAGTATCCTGTTGAGCACTTCTGTGTCTATGTTCATTATAGAGATTGGCTTGTAGTATTGTTTTCTGATTAGGTCCTTTTCTGGTTTTGGAATCAGGGTAGTGCTAGCTTCCAAAAATGACTTTGGGAGTACTCCTTCCCTGCTGATTTCATTAAAGAGATTGAGAAGAATTCGTGTTAGATTGTCCCTAAAGTTCTTGTAGAACTGAAAGTGAATCCACTGGGATCTGGGCTTTTCTTAGTTAGCACATAGGTTTTTTTAATTACCTTTTCAGTCAAATTGCCTGATACTGGGTTACTTAGGGATTTTGTGTCTTAATTCAGCTGTGGTAATTCATATGTATCTGGGAATCTAGTTCTCCTAAATTCTCCATTTTATTACAGTACAGGTTCTCAAAGTAGTTACCAATAATTCTCCAGATTCAGATGAGTCTACCATGATTTTTGCCTTTTTCATCTCTAATTGCATTGGTTTGGCTCTTTTGTTTCCTTTTATGCTAAGATTGGCTAGTATTTGTCTGTTTCTTTATTTCTTTCTAAGAAATAGCTCTTGTCTGAGTCTTCATATTACTTGTTAAGTCTCAATTTCACTGAGTTTTGCTCTGATCTTTATAATTTTCATCTTTGTACTAGATTTGGATTTGTTTATTTATTATTTATTTTATTTTCTGTATTTTAACGAAGGGTCTATAGAGTGTTCAGGGTCTCGCTACTAGATCAGACTCATAGTGATCCACCTGTTTACAGCCTCCCAAGAGCTGGGATTATAGTTGTCCACCACCATGCCAAGTCTCAATTGCTGTCTCAGTGTGCCCTAGGGGTGGGGCTTGCAGTGCAGGCCTGGGAATCTAACCCCTGGCCCCTGCGCCTGTTTGCAGGTGCTTTAATCCACTGAGCTATTTGGCTGGCCTTTAGATTTGGGTTTGGATTATTTTTCTGGAGCCTTGAGTTGCATCATTAAGCTATTTGGACTCACTGTTCTTTCTTTCTTTCTTTCTTTCTTTCTTTCTTTCTTTCTTTCTTTCTTTCTTTCTTTCTTTCTTTCTTTCTGACAAGTTCTCACTATATAGTTCAGCCTAGCTTTGAACTCACTGTGTAGCCCAAACTAGCCTTGAAAGCTCAATGATCTTCTTGATTCAGCCTCCCAAGTGCTGGGATTACAGACGTGTACCACCATACCCAGCTAGAGATTTTTTTTTTAATGTAAGCATTCACCATTATACATTTCACTCTTAAAAGTGCTTTTATTATATCTCATAGCTTCTGGTATTTTTTTTTAAGTTATCCTAAGCAATTTCTTCCTTTTATACTTAATGTGAATAATTCTACTGGACATACACTTTGCCTTTTGATGAGACTTTTTTCATCTTATTGCATACAATAATGTTTTTAAAAATTTTAAATTCATTTTAATGAGAAAAAAGATAAAATAACAGTGAAACAGTTTCAAAACAGGTTAATAGGATGGTTGTAATAATTAATACATTGCATATTACTGTCTTCATAGTACTTATTCATTCAGAGGACAAGATGCAGACATGATATCTTGTCTGAACAATATTAGTACAAACTTTTACTCTCAATCCAGCAGAAAAGTATAACCACGAGGTATAAAATGTAATGCCATATTAATATGCTGAGCTGTAAAAAGCTCAAGTCAATAATTTCTGACAATTGCCAGTTCTGCTGATAACTCACTACTATTATGGACTATTGGACTATATTGGGTTATTTTGCTGAATTCAAGTAACTACAATCTTTAGATAGGCTTCAAGTATGAAAAGGCCCTTTAAAACTTCTCCAAATACAGCTTCTCTAACTGCACTGGAACACCCATCTCTGACAAAACAAACAGAAAAGGGAGATATGTTGAGAGTCACGAAGATAGGAAATTGATCAAATATGTGTAGGTGAGATTTGGCCCAGTGCCTAAAGCAAACAAGCATACAACAATCTCGTTTGCAGAGATCTATTACATCGTAAGTAATAAAACAAACTGCAGTTCAAAAGTTAAAGTCTCTAGAATTAGGGTTTCTTGTCTTAAACAAAAAATTGGACAAGAAATGTGCAAAATTTTATTAGATTGCTTGTTTTCTGACATTTTAAAAACTAAATGTCTCCGTCCAGAAGCGGCTGCCAGGCTCTTTCTCCAATCTCTATCTTCAGTTCGCCTGCCTCCACTCTAGCCTCCACCATGTCCATAAGGGTGACCCAGAAGTCCTACAAGGTGTCCACCTCCGGCCCCCGGGCCTTCAGCAGCCTCTCCTACACCAGCGGGCCTGCCTCCCGCATCAGCTCCTCTAGCTTCTCCCGAATGGGCAGCAGCGGCAGCTTCCGGGGTGGCATGGGGCTGGGTGGCTATGGAGGGGCTGGTGGTGTGGGGAGCATCACGGCCGTCCAGGTGAACCAGAGCCTGCTGAATCCCCTGAATCTGGAGGTGGACCCCAACATCCAGGCCATGCGTATACAGGAGAAAGAGCAGATCAAGAACCTCAACAACAAGTTCGCCTCCTTCATCGACAAGGTT